>NW_021823212.1:0-51738 GCF_901001165.1 Salmo trutta
GCTTACTCAACTCTGCCGTACTTAACGCTGCCCTACTCAACTCTGGCCTTCTCAAACCTGCCCTACTCAACCCTGCCCTACTCAACCCTGCTCTACTCAACCCTGCCCTACTCAAACCTGCCCTACTCAACTCTGCCCTACTCAAATCTGCCCTACTCAACCCTGCCCTACTCAATCTGCCCTACTCAACCCTGCCCTACTCACCCTGCCCCTACTCAACCCTGCCCTACTCAACGCTGCCCCTACTCAACTCTGCCCTACTCAACTCTGGCCTTCTCAAACCTGCCCTACTCAACCCTGCTCTACTCAACCCTGCCCTACTCACCCTGCCCTACTCAACCCTGCCCTACTCAAACCTGCCCTTCTACTCAACCGTGCCCTACTCAAACCTGCCCTACTCAAACCTGCCCTACTCAACCCTGCCCTACTCAACTCTGGCCTTCTCAAACCTGCCCTACTCAGGCCTGCTTGACTCAATCCTGCCCTACTCAACTCTGCCCTACTTAACCCTACCCTACTCAACCCTGCTTTACTCAACTCTGCCGTACTTAACGCTGCCCTACTCAACTCTGGCCTTCTCAAACCTGCCCTACTCAACCCTGCCCTACTCAACCCTGCTCTACTCAACCCTGCCCCTACTCAAACCTGCCCTACTCAACTCTGCCCTACTCAAATCTGCCCTACTCAACCCTGCCCTACTCAATCTGCCCTACTCAACCCTGCCCTACTCAACCCTGCCCTACTCAACCCTGCCCTACTCAACGCTGCCCTACTCAACTCTGCCCTACTCAACTCTGGCCTTCTCAAACCTGCCCTACTCAACCCTGCTCTACTCAACCCTGCCCTACTCACCCTGCCCTACTCAACCCTGCCCTACTCAAATTTGCCCTACTCCATCCTGCCCTACTCAATCCTGCCCTACTCAATCCTGCCCTACTCTATTCTGCCCTGCTCAAATCTGCCCTACTCAAATCTGCCCTGCCCTACTCAAATCTACCCTACTCAAGCCTGTCCTACTCAAGCCTGTCCTACTCAACCCTGCCCTACTCAAATCTGCCCTACTCACCCTGCCCTACTCAAATCTGCCCTACTCAACCCTGCCCTACTCAACCCTGCCCTACTCAACTCTGGCCTTTTCAAACCTGCCCTACTCAACCCTGCTTTACTCAACCCTGCCCTACTCAACTCTGCCCTACTTAACCCTGCCCTCCTCAACCCTGCCCTACTCAAATCTGCCCTACTCAACCCTGCCCTACTCTATTCTGCCCTACTCAAATCTGCCCTACTCAACTCTGCCCTACTCAACCCTGCCCTACTCAAATCTGCCCTACTCAAACCTGCCCTACTCAAATCTGCCCTACTCAAATCTGCCCTGCCCTACTCAAATCTGCCCTACTCAAGCCTGTCCTACTCAAGCCTGTCCTACTCAACTCTGCCCTACTCAACGCTGCCCTACTCAACCCTGCCCTACTCAAATCTGCCCTACTCACCCTGCCCTACTCAAATCTGCTCTACTCAACCCTGCCCTACTCAAATCTGCCCTACTCAAATCTGCCCTACTCAACTCTGCCCTACTTAACCCTACCCTACTCAATCTGCCCTACTCAACCCTGCCCTACTGTATTCTGCCCTACTCAAATCTGCCCTACTCAACCCTGCCCTACTCAATCTGCCCTACTCAACCCTGCCCTACTCTATTCTGCCCTACTCAAATCTGCCCTACTCAACTCTGCCCTACTCAACCCTGCCCTACTCAAATCTGCCCTACTCAAATCTGCCCTACTCAACCCTGCCCTACTCAAATCTGCCCTACTCAAATCTGCCCTGCCCTACTCAAATCTACCCTACTCAAGCCTGTCCTACTCAAGCATGTCCTACTCAACCCTGCCCTACTCAACACTGCCCTACTCAACCCTGCCCTACTCAAATCTGCCCTACTCACCCTGCCCTACTCAAATCTGCCCTACTCAACCCTGCCCTACTCAACCCTGCCCTACTCAACGCTGCCCTACTCACCCTGCACTACTCAAATCTGCCCTACTCAACCCTGCCCTACTCAACCCTGCCCTACTCAATGCTGCCCTACTCAACTCTGCCCTATCAAATCTGCCCTACTCAAACCTGCCCTACTCAACCCTGCCCTACTCAAACCTGCTCTACCCAACCCTGCCCTACTCAACCCTGCCCTACTCAACTCTGGCCTTTTCAAACCTGCCCTACTCAACCCTGCTTTACTCAACCCTGCCCTACTCAACTCTGCCCTACTTAACCCTGCCCTACTCAACCCTGCCCTACTCAAATCTGCCCTACTCAAATCTGCCCTACTCAACCCTGCCCTACTCTATTCTGCCCTACTCAAATCTGCCCTACTCAACTCTGCCCTACTCAACCCTGCCCTACTCAAATCTGCCCTACTCAAACCTGCCCTACTCAAATCTGCCCTACTCAAATCTGCCCTGCCCTACTCAAATCTGCCCTACTCAAGCCTGTCCCACTCAAGCCTGTCCTACTCAACTCTGCCCTACTCAACGCTGCCCTACTCAACCCTGCCCTACTCAAATCTGCCCTACTCACCCTGCCTTACTCTAATCTGCCCTACTCAACCCTGCCCTATTCAAATCTGCTCTACTCAAATCTGCCCGACTCAACCATTCCCTACTTAACCCTACCCTACTCACCCTGCTTTACTCAACTCTGCCCTACTTAACGCTGCCCTACTCAACTCTGGCCTTCTCAAACCTGCCCTACTCAACCCTGCCCTACTCAACCCTGCTCTACTCAACCCTGCCCTACTCACCCTGCCCTACTCAACCCTGCCCTACTCAAATTTGCTCTACTCAACTCTGCCCTACTCAAATCTGCCCTACTCAATCCTGCCCTACTCAATCCTGCCCTACTCAAATCTGTACTACTCAACCCTGCCCTACTCAACCCTGCCCTACTCTATTCTACCTTACTCAAATCTGCCCTACTCAAATCTGCCCTACTGCTCTACTCAAATCTGCCCTACTCAAATCCTGGCCTTCTCAAACCTGCCCTACTCAAACCTGCCCTATTCAACTCTACCCTACTCAAATCTGCCCTACTCAACCTTGCCCTACTCAAATCTGCTCTACTCAACCCTGCCCTACTCAAATCTGCCCTACTCAACCCTGCCCTACTGAATTCTGCCCTTTCCAATTCTGCCCTACTCAATTCTGCCCTACTCAACCCTGCCCTACTCAACTCTGCCCTATTCAACTCTACCCTACTCAAATCTGCCCTACTCAACTCTGCCCTACCCAACCCTGCCCTACTAAATTCTGCCCTATCCTACCCAACCCTGCCCTACCCAATTCTGCCCTACTCAACCCTGCCCTACTCAAATCTGCCCTTCTCAATTCTGCCCTATTCAACTCTGTCCTATTCAACCCTACCCTACTCAACTCTGCCCTACTCAAATCTGCCCTACTCAACCCTGCCCTACTCAAATCTGCCCTACTCAACTCTGCCCTACTCAAATCTGCCCTACTCAACTCTGCCCTACTCAACTCTGCCCTACTCAACCCTGCCATACTAAAATCTGCCCTACTCAACTCTGCCCTACTCAATCCTGCCCCATTCAACCCTGCCTTACTCAACCCTGCCCTACTCAACCCTGCCCTACTCAAACCTGCCCCATTCAACCCTACCCTACTCAAACCTGCCCTACTCAACCTTGCCCTACTCAACCTTGCCCTACTCAACCCTGCCCTACTCAACCCTGCCCTACTCAACTCTGCCCTACTCAAACCTGCCCTACTCAACCCTGCCCCATTCAACCCTACCCTACTCAACCCTGCCCTACTCAACCCTGCCCCATTCAACTCTACCCTACTCAAATCTTCCCTACTCAACTCTGCCCCATTCAACCCTACCCTACTCAACCCTGCCCTACTCAACCCTGCTCTACTCAACACTACCCTACTCAACCCTGCCCTACTCAACCCTGCCTTACTCAATTCTGCCCTACTCAACCCTGCCCTACTCAACTCTGCCCTACTCAACCCTGCCCCATTCAACCCTACCCTACTCAACGCTCCCCTACTCAACCTTGCCCTACTCACCCTGCACTACTCAACCCTGCCCTATTCAACCCTGCCCTACTCAACCCTGCCCTACTCAATTCTGCCCTTCTCAATTCTGCCCTACTCAACCCTGCCCTACTCAACCCTGCCCTACTCAATTCTGCCCTTCTCAATTCTGCCCTACTCAACCCTGCCCTACTCAACCCTGCCCTATTCAACCCTGCCCTACTCAACCCTGCCCTACTCAAATCTGCCCTACTCAACCCTGCCCTACTCAACCCTGCCCTATTCAACTCTACCCTACTCAACTCTGCCCTACTCAACTCTGCCCTACTCAACCCTGCCCTATCCAATTCTGCCCTACTCAACCTGCCCTACTCAATTCTGCCCTACTCAATTCTGCCCTATTCAACCCTGCCCTATTCAATTCTACCCTACTCAACTCTGCCCTACTCAATTCTGCCCTACTCAATCACTAACTGGTCCAATAAGGCGTGGGTGAGTAAGTGTGAGCGTAATTCCAGTGTAATCACTATTAAAGCGATAGCTGTTTAGGGCAGGTTTAAAAAGCCATTTGGACTGGCTGTTGGCTCACCTCTGCTGTATTTCACAGTAGTTACATATCAAGTCCAGTGAAACACTTAACTGTCCACTGGCTGGTTTTCCCATCAGGCAGAACACCTGTATGTAAGGACACCTGCTGGGAAGCCATTCAGGGATTTAAAAGATCCAGGTATGTATTCACAAAGCTTCTCAGAGTAGGAGTGCTGATCTAGGATCAGTTTTGCCATTTTAGATCATAATGAATAAGAGG
Organism: Salmo trutta; assembly: GCF_901001165.1. NCBI lineage: Eukaryota > Metazoa > Chordata > Actinopteri > Salmoniformes > Salmonidae > Salmo > Salmo trutta. The sequence goes on from NW_021823212.1 coordinate 4,861, forward strand.
GGAAGTTGAGGCTTTGTAAATATGGGTCCTGGTCTGTGTCCCATTAGTCTGAATGGGACTCTAACGTTTAGGCCTTATCTAAAGTTAAAACAGAGGTGAAACTGCTGGAAGTGGTGTTGGAGGGCCAGTAGGAGGCACCCTTTCCTCTGGTCTAAAAAAAATATCCCAATGACCCAGGTTAGTGATTGGGGACATTGCCCTGTGTAGGTTGCTGTCTTTCGGATGGGACGTTAAATGGGTATACAGACTCTCTGTGGTCACTGAAAGATCCCAATGCACTTATCGTAAGAGTATATTTTAGCCAGGACCAGTTAGTGTCCTGGCTAAAATCCCAATCTGGCCCTCATACCATCCTGGCTACCTAATCATCCCCAGCTTCAACTGTCTCATTCATCTCCCCTGTAACTGTTCCCCAGGTCATTGTTGTAAATGAGAATGTGTTCTCAGTCAACTCACCTGTTAAAATTAGGGTGAAAAAAATGAAAGGCTATTCCATATATTTCCCATTTCAGATTATTCTTGAAGTGAACGGTAAACGTATTCCTCATGTAACATTACATTACATTACATCCTTATACACATCTACATGCCAGGAGCTCAGCACATGGCTATTGTGTGACATTGCTGTGCATTCCTGCAGTGTAATTAGAGGTTTTTATTGTCCACCTCTGGGAGTTGCTTTCCTCTCCATACCTCATACCTCAGGCATGCAAATGGTACTATAGACTTCTTAACAAGCTATTACTGCTGCTGCAAACACCATCCTGGATGAATAGCAGTAATATTTAGCATTCCAATATGGAGATATTGATATTCCACAGAACACATACTTCTCCCCTCTGTCTCTCTCCCCCTCTCCCCCCCCCCTCTCTCCCCCTCTCCCTCTCCCTCTCTCCCCCACCCCTTCTCCCTCTCCCCCCCTCTCTCCCTCTCCCTCTCTCTCCCTCTCCCTCTCTCTCCCCCTCTCCCTCTCTCTCCCCCACCCCCTCTCCCTCTCTCCCTCTCCCTCTCCCTCTCCATTGATGTTTAATGACTACATAATCACAAAGGGAATTATCAACTAGCCTAGTTTAATACAGTGGGATGTTGTTGTTTAATATCAGTGTTTCCGCTATATGCATTTAGCAGCGGCGCATCGTGGCCACAAAAGAAACAAAATATATAAAGTATGTAGAAAAGATAATGAAACGATATATATTTTAATAAGATCGTCTTTGAGAACTAACAATCCCTAAAATAAAAACTAGACAGTCAGGGAGATTCTGAAATGTAAAAAATGGCATGGCATGGGGCCCACATTGATTTTGTTATAAAGTTTGAGTCACTCAGATAGCATAAGAACAAGGCCTAAGCCATGGCAAAATGCATAGAATTGCAGGGCATTAGCTTTCAAACTTAAAATTCTCTCTCCCCACTGGCAAAATGTGTAGAATTGCAGGGCATTAGCTTTCAAACTGAAAATTCTCTCTCCCCACTGGCAAAATGTGTAGAATTGCAGGACCTTAGCTCTAAAACAGAAACATTTGCAATCCCCCCAACTTTAACACCACTGTTGAAAACAATCCTAGGGGAAACACTGGATATGCACTGTGTTGTAGGCCTTACTACTGGAACAGAAGATCAGATCAGGTTTTACCAGGTCAACCAGGTAGTGCATAGGTAACGCAGGTCATATACTGTTTTACACTCTGTCTCTTGTCTAAGGCTACGTGTTTATCACCATGTATCCTGTCTGAGCGTAGCAGTGAAAGCTCTGAAGACGGACAGGTGTTTTCATTTATATTGTCTGTAACAGAGACTCAGAAGTACCATTTAGAAACTGCATATACTGTACGTTGATGTATTTAAGATGAACACGTGAACGAGCAGGGTTGAGATTCCCTGTCACACTATCCAGAGCTGTCGCAGCCGTTACCCACTGGTTATGTCAACCAAAGAAATCTATGTGATGATGTAGAATCAACGTGGAAAACTGATTGGATTTGTCATCATCGTAAGGGAATTTGTTCTTTTTTTCACTGAACTTTTAACCCAAATCCAATGATTTTTTTTTGGGGGGGGGGGTTTCACGTTGAATTCACGTTAGTTGACAACTCAACCAAATGTAAATGAAAACTAGACGTTGAGCTGATGTCTGTGCCCAGTGGGTAGCTACTGCACAGTATGTGTTTCTATTAAAGTAGATCGTATTGCAAACTTTGGCCCTAGTAAGATTATCAATGCAGTCATAACTCAAAGCTATTAAGTTTGAACAAACATTCTATATTCCATCTCACATTGTATGGACTAGTTCCCAAAAATGTATAAAAAAATTAATTGTGAAATAAAGTATATTGCAGAAATAGAAGAAATAGCCCAATATAGACCAATTAAGTAGGGAAATGGGTGGGACTGAAAAACAGCATGCAAGTCTCTGGAGAGATGGAAGTTGACATCAGTGCCCTAGAACATTCCCCTTTTCTTATTCATCCTCCTCCTCATCCTCCCCTCCTCTCTCTATACCACGTAGGAAAACATTTCTAAAACCAGTGTTTTCATGGGAACGTTGACCTTAACCATGACCCCGGATGTGACAGTAGTATTTAAAGCCAACCACATCCCTTACCCTGACCCCACTGATAACTGTACTCATCCTCTTTAGCAAACATCAGGTTGGTGCTAATGTTACAGGAACACTCAGGGTGCCTTCGGAAATTCACTCTGGAGTGCCACATTAGCTGGACGTTGGTAAATTCAGAGCGTTGTCAGATTGTCCGTTGGTAAACTCAGAGCGGTTCGCTCTCAGAGAGTTCCGAGCGCAAACTGGACGCTCTGGCCAAGGACGGCAGTTAAGCACCCAAGCTAACTGGCTAACGTTGGCTATCTTGCTAGCTACTTCCAGACATAAATGAGAGAACTCCTCACTCTGACCATTTTACTCACCCTAGCAGAGCTGGTTAGGCTGTTTTCATGTTATCCAGAGCGTTGGTGACTGTAACTGTGCTGCTGGCAACAATTTAATAAAGTTTTCTTGCCAACGTTTACTGACACCGGCCATATTCAACGGGTGTTGAGCGATCGTAAATTCATCAATTATTCTGCACTCTGGCACACTCAGACGAGAGGGCTCTGAAATTGGAGTAGATAGCCAGAGTGAATTTACCACCACACCCTAGGCTTCAAAGAAAGCCACAGCATCCCAGACATAGTCAGCGTCTCAAAACTATAGACTACGTGTCAACGTCCCAAACATTGGCAGCATCTCAAACATTGTGGCTAGTTGGCTAGTTGTCACACTGTGTAGGCTATTGTCCGACATATGCAAGAGCCTGGAATTCCACTTATATTTCAGTCATTCATTAGTCAAATCCATCTGGTCAGCGTGACTCAAGACAGATAGCCTTCAGTATGTTAAGCTAATTATACTGAATGGAATGGATGGCTTTCTGGGTGGATGTGGTAGGTTATACAATGATACATACATTGAGTCAGTCACTCTATCATCGACATTTGTTATGGAATTTTCAACAGGATCTTCATTCTGAGTCTGAATAGAGTAGAATATATTCTATTCTAGAATCATTATGCAATCACCATCATCCACCACAGGGCATGCAATCACCAGCGAAGTAGGGATGTTGTTAAAATATCAGCTGACGTGCAATTGTAAACAGAGATTGTCTGTTTTGTTGACAACAATTCACAGAAATTAGCCCAGCTTTAGCAAACTGACCCTGACATCAGGAGACAGCATGACAAACCTAGAGATTTTTCTCATGTCAACCTTAAAGAGAGCTTGCTGTAGATTGAGAATATACTGAACACACTGAGAAAAAAAGGTGCTATCTAGAACCTAACAGGGTTCTGCAGCTGTCCCCATAGGAGAACCATTTGAAGAACCATATTTGGTTCTAGGTAGAAACATTTTGTGTTCCATGAATAACCCTTTCCACAGAGGGTTCTACATAGAACCCAAAGTTTTTTTTTACCTGGAACAAAAAATAGTTACCCTATGGGGACAGCCGAAGAACCCCTTTGGAACCTTTTTTTTATAAGGTTGCAGGTCTTGTCCAGTATTGTTGTATTGTTATTGGCTGATGTCTTGATTATGTTTGGGGTCTGTTATTGGCTGATGTCTTGGTTCTAGGTTTGGGGTTGTTGTTGGCTGATGTCTTGATTATGTTTGGGGTCTGTTATTGGCTGATGTCTTGGTTCTAGGTTTGGGGTTGTTATTGTCTGATGTCTTGGTTCTAGGTTTGGGGTTGTTATTGGCTGATGTCTTGGTTCTAGGTTTGGGGTCTGTTATTGGCTGATGTCTTGGTTCTAGGTTTGGGGGCTGTTATTGGCTGATGTCTTGGTTCTAGGTTTGGGGTCTGTTATTGGCTGATGTCTTGGTTCTAGGTTTGGGGTCTGTTATTGGCTGATGTCTTGGTTCTAGGTTTGGGGTCTGTTGTTGGCTGATGTCTTGGTTCTAGTTTTGGGGTTGTTGTTGGCTGATGTCTTGGTTCTAGGTTTGGGGTTGTTGTTGGCTGATGTCTTGGTTCTAGGTTTGGGGTCTGTTGTTGGCTGATGTCTTGGTTCTAGGTTTCGGGTTGTTGTTGGCTGATGTCTTGGTTCTAGGTTTGGGGTTGTTGTTGGCTGATGTCTTGGTTCTAGGTTTGGGGTCTGTTGTTGGCTGATGTCTTGGTTCTAGGTTTCGGGTTGTTGTTGGCTGATGTCTTGGTTCTAGGTTTGGGGTTGTTGTTGGCTGATGTCTTGGTTCTAGGTTTTGGGTCCTTTGTTGGCTGATGTCTTGGTTCTAGGTTTGGGGTCTGTTGTTGGCTGATGTCTTGGTTCTAGGTTTGGGGTCTGTTGTTGGCTGATGTCTTGGGTCTAGGTTTGGGGTTGTTGTTGGCTGATGTCTTGGTTCTAGGTTTGGGGTCTGTTGTTGGCTGATGTCTTGGTTCTAGGTTTAGGGTTGTTGTTGGCTGATGTCTTGGTTCTAGGTTTGGGGTTGTTGTTGGCTGATGTCTTGGTTCTAGGTTTGGGGTCTGTTGTTGGCTGATGTCTTGGTTCTAGGTTTGGGGTTGTTGTTGGCTGATGTCTTGGTTCTAGGTTTGGGGTCTGTTGTTGGCTGATGTCTTGGTTCTTGGTTTGGGGTTGTTGTTGGCTGATGTCTTGGTTCTAGGTTTGGGGTCTTTTGTTGGCTGATGTCTTGGTTCTACGTTTGGGTTCTATTAGTGGCTGATGTCTTGGTTCTAGGTTTGGGGTTGTTGTTGGCTGATGTCTTGGTTCTAGGTTTGGGATCTGTTATTGGTTGATGTCTTGGTTCTAGATTTGGGGTGTGGTGTTGGGATCTCCTGCTTATGAGAAAGGTTTGGTTCTCTCTATCTGGTCTCTCTGGTCTCAGATCATATCCTAAGATTTGTAGACTGCTGGTTTATGGGGTCCTACTTAGGTTTAGTCACTAGTGATTTATGGGGACATCAGTGTTTAAGTGCTAGCTGTGTCATACAGTAGCTTTAGGTTAGCTGAAGGGTATGACTTCATGTATGTCTTTAATGGACTCAAGGCATGAAGATAGGATGACTTGGATTTGTTAGCATACCAACGACACATCATTGAGACCAAGGAACTCCTCCTCTATAACACGCTGTGCTCTCCCTGCTCTCCCTTTCCTCTCTCTCCTCTCCCTGCCCTCTCCTCTCCCTGCTCTCTCTCTCTCTCCTCTCTCTGCTCTCTCTCTCCTCTATCTCCTCTCCCTGCTCCCTATTTTCCTCTCTCTCTCCTCTCTCTGCTCTCTCTCTCCTCTATCTCCTCTCCCTGCTCTCTCTCCTCTCCCTGCTCTCTCTCTCCTCTCTCTCCTCTCTCTCCTCTCTTTCCTCTCCCTGCACTCTCTTACCTCTCTCTCCTCTCCCTGGTCTCTCTCTCCTCTCTATACTCTCCCTGCTCTCTCCTCTCTTTCCTCTCCCTGGTCTCTCTCTCCTCTCTCTCCTCTCCCTGCTCTCTCTCTCCTCTCTCTCCTCTCCCTCCTCTCTCTGTTCTCTCTCTCCTCTCCCTGCTCTCTCTCTCCTCTCTCTCCTCTCTCTGTTCTCTCTCTCCTCTCCCTGGTCTCTCTCTCTCTCCTCTCTCTGCTCTCTCTCTCCTCTCTCTCCTCTCCCTGCTCCCTATTTTCCTCTCTCTCTCCTCTCCCTGCTCTCTCTCTCCTCTCTCTCCTCTCTTTCCTCTCTCTCCTCTCCCTGCTCTCTCTCTCCTCTCCCTGCTCTCTCTCTCCTCTCTCTCCTCTCCCTGCTCTCTCTCTCCTCTCCCTGCTCTCTCTCTCTCTCTCTCCTCTCTCTGCTCACTCTCTCTCCTCTCTCTGCTCACTCTCTCTCCTCTCTCACCTCTCCCTGGTCTCTCTCTCCTCTCCCTGGTATCTCTCTCCTCTCCCTGGTATCTCTCACCTCTCCCTGGTCTCTCTCTCCTCTCCCTGCTCTCTATTTCCTCTCTCTCCTCTCTCTGCTCACTCTGTCTCCTCTCTCTGCTCACTCTCTCTCCTCTCTCACCTCTCCCTGGTCTCTCTCTCCTCTCCCTGGTATCTCTCTCCTCTCCCTGGTCTCTCTCTCCTCTCCCTGCTCTCTATTTCCTCTCTCCTCTCCCGTGCGTGCTCTAACGGTATGAAATATGCAGCATCCTCTTCATCAGTTACAGGAGCCCAGTATGGCCTAAATGTAGGGCGGTCTATCCTCCTAACATCACATAGTGATGTGATATCTTTGTGTGTGTTTGTGCGTGCGTTTGTGTGTGTAGTTTACGTATTTATTTATCTAGCACACACACAGGTAAACACCCTGGTTCTCTAGAGATGCATGTACAAGCAAAACAGTCGATTTTGCAAAACAAGCCCCACTACTGTGCTGGCGAGCCAGTCACTCAGTTTATTCTGAGCAGCTCAGAAATTCACCCACACTGGCAGGCCTCTAATGACGTGGTGTATGGCTGAGAGTACTGATACGCTGACTGAATTGAGCATCCAATGACACAGCTGTGCTCTCTATGATACACAGGCATGAAATGACAGGAAAGTAATACAAAAGAGGCAAGCTGAGTCGTTAGAGGGAGTCCTTAGAGGGAGTCTTTAGAGGGAGTCCTTAGAGGGAGTCTTTAGAGGGAGTCCTTAGAGGGAGTCTTTAGAAGGAGTCTTTAGAGGAAGTCTTTAGAGGGAGTCCTTAGAGGGAGTCCTTAGAGGGAGTCTTTAGAGGGAGTCTTTAGAGGGAGTCTTTAGAAGGAGTCTTTAGAGGAAGTCTTTAGAGGGATCCTTAGAGGGAGTCTTTATAAGGAGTCTTTAGAGGAAGTCTTTAGAGGGAGTCCTTAGAGGGAGTCTTTAGAGGGAGTCCTTAGAGGGAGTCCTTAGAGGGAGTCCTTAGAGGGAGTCTTTAGAAGGAGTCTTTAGAGGAAGTCTTTAGAAGGAGTCTTTAGAGGGAGTCTTTAGAGGGAGTCCTTAGAGGGAGTCCTTAGAGGGAGTCTTTAGAAGGAGTCTTTAGAGGGAGTCTTTAGAGGGAGTCTTTAGAGGGAGTCCTTAGAAGGAGTCTTTAGAGGGAGTCCTTAGAGGGAGTCTTTATAAGGAGTTTTTAGAAGGAGTTTTTAGAAGGAGTTTTTAGAGGGAGTCCTTAGAAGGAGTCTTTAGAGGGAGTCCTTAGAGGGAGTCTTTATAAGGAGTTTTTAGAAGGAGTTTTTAGAAGGAGTCTTTAGAAGGAGTCTATAAAGATTTTTTATAAGGAGACTAGAGGGAGTTTTTAAATTTTTTTTTAGAGGGAGTCTTTATAATGAGTTTTTAGGAGGAGTCTTTAGAGGGAGTTTTTAGTGTGTGCGTTACTTTATCCCACTCTTGTATATAACCCGTCATAGTTTTTAAACTTCGTTTCCATTGAACATGCCATACAAATAAAGGCATTTTAATTAATTATATTTATTTTTGATGACCAATTTACCCCTTTTACCAAAACCTACTATTGTGTACCTTAGTACCTTCTGTCTACTAAAACCTACTATTGTGTACCTTAGCTTCTGTCTACTAAAACCTACTATTGTGTACCTTAGCAGCTTCTGTCTACTAAAACCTACTATTGTGTACCTTAGCTTCTGTCTACTAAAACCTACTATTGTGTACCTTAGCAGCTTCTGTCTACTAAAACCTACTATTGTGTACCTTAGCAGCTTCTGTCTATCAAAACCTACTATTGTGTACCTTAGCAGCTTCTGTCTACCAAAACCTACTATTGTGTACCTTAATACCTTCTGTCTACTAAAACCTACTATTGTGTACCTTAGCTTCTGTCTACTAAAACCTACTATTGTGTACCTTAATACCTTCTGTCTACTAAAACCTACTATTGTGTACCTTAGCAGTACTTCCCTTCCTTATTTTTTTCTGCTTTGCAATGTGATTGGGCTAACCGATGCACGTGTAAAGCAAGTCATGAACCCACAGCCGCAGGGCAGTGTGTTAGAATTTACGTTGCAGCTATTTGCCAAAGGTCAAAGATATTGATGATTACATTAGCGCTGTAAATGCAGTGCTAACAAGTAGCGTGTTTTTATTGCCATGGCTGTCTGGTGGGAAGGGATGGATGGGGATGGGACAGCCATGCCACAAATCATGCCAGGTTCCCTGTGGCGCCAGTCCTCTAGAGTCAGACCTGGTGTCCCTAGTTGATGATGTTCCTATTTCTGGTATTACATGCTGACTTCTAGTCCACTGGGAGTAGGGAGACGTTGCCAATAGATGCTGACCCCCCCTCCTCCCCACTATAATGTATTGTGCTCTTTAACAAATGTAGAGTTGTGTAAGTTGCTCCATCTACACATCACTGAGGCTCCAAGCCTCCCTCTCTCCTCCCCCTCTCTCTTTCTCCTTCTCTCCCCCTCTCTCTCCTCCCCCCTCTCACTCTCTCCTGCTCTACCCCTCTCTCTCCTCCCCCTCTCTCTTTCTCCTGCTCTCCCCCTCTCTCTCCTCCCCCCTCTCACTCTCTCCTGCTCCCCCCTCTCTTCTCCCTCTTGCTCCCACCCTCTCTTCCCCCTCTTGCTCCCACCCTCTATCTTCCCTGCTCTCCCGCTCCCCCCTCTCTCTCTTTCTCCCTCTCCCTCTCTCGCTCTCTTTCCATCTCTCTTTCTCTCTCTCTCTCTCTCTCTCAATTCAATTAAATTTAAAGGGCTTTATTGGCATGGGAAACATATATTTACATTGCCAAAGCAAGTGAAATAGATAAACAAAAGTGAAATAAACAATAACGAATGAACAGTAAACATTACACTGACAAAAGTTCCAAAATAATTAAGACATTTCAAATGTAATTCTCTCTCTCTCTCTCTCTCATAAAATGTTTTATTAAATTGAGATTTTTTGTCATTGGCCTAAACAAAATACCACATAATATCAATGTGGATTCAACCACAAAGACCAGGGATGTTTTCCAATGCCTCACAAAGAAGGGACTTTGGATGGTGTATCAATACACCCAGTCACTACAGAGATACAGGCGTCCTTCCTAACTCAGTTGCTGGAGAGGAAGGAAACCTCTCAGGGATTTCACCATGAGACCAATTGTGACTTTAAAACAGTTACAGAGTTTAATGGCTGTGATAGGAGAAAACTGAGGATCGATCAACAACATTTTAGTTACTCCACAATACTAACATAATTGACAGAGTGAAAAGAAGGAAGCCTGTACAGAATACAAATATTTAAAAACATGCTTTTTGTTTGCAACAAGGCACTAAACTAATACTGCAAAAAGTGTGGCAAAGCAATTCAATTTTTGTCCTGAATACAAAGTATTATATTTGGACTAAATCCAATACAACACATTACTGAGTACCACTCTCCATATTTTCAAGGATAGTGGTGGCTGCATCATGTTATAGGTATGCTTGTAATCATTAAGGACTGGGGAGTTTTTCAGGATAAAAAAGAAAATGGAATAGAGTTAAACACAGGTAAAATCCTAGAGGAAAACCTGGTACAGTCTGCTTTCCACCAGACACATGGAGATGAATTCATCTTTCAGCAGGACAATAACCTAATACACAAGGCCAAATATACACTGGAGTTGCTTACCAAGAAGACAGTGAATGTTCCTGAGTGGCCGAGTTACTTAAATCTATTTCAAAAAAATATGTCAAGAATTGAAAATGGTTGTCTAGCAATGATCAACAACCAATTTGACAGAGCTTGAAGAATTTTTTAAATAATAATGGGCAAATGTTGCACAATCCAGGTGTGTAAATCTCTTAGAGTCTTACCCAGAAAGACTCACAGCTGTAATCTCTGCCAAAGGTACTTCTATGAAGTATTGACTCAAGGGTGTGAATACTTATGTAAATTTGATATTTCTGTATTTCATTTTCAATAAAAAAGTTTTTACATGTTTCCACTTTGTCGTTATGGGGTATTGTGTGTAGATGGATGAGAGAAAAAAATCAATTTAATTAATTTTGAATTCAGGCTGTGACAAAATGTGGAATAAGTTAAGGGTTGTGAATACTTTCTGATAGAATGTTAATCCTTTTTCTAAAACCAGTAATCCTTTGGCTGTAATACACAGTAGGCTGTAATCCACAGTAGGCTGTAATCCACAGTAGGCTGTAATCCACAGTAGGCTGTAATCCACAGTAGGCTGTAATCCACAGTAGGCTGTAATCCACAGTAGGCTGTAATACACATTAGGCTGTAATCCACAGTAGGCTGTAATCCACAGTAGGCTGTAATCCACAGTAGGCTGTAATCCACAGTAGGCTGTAATACACTGTATTGTTTCAAGAAACTAAGTACATAATCATCATCATGCTTTTTCATGCCGGATCAGGAAGCATATTTCTGTTTTTTCTGATATTTCATTTTTCGACCTGCCTCAAGAGGCCTTATGTCATTTCTACAATTGTGAAGCCCACAACATCGAGATGTAGGAAATGTTGTCTACCAAAACTGATATTCTACATATGTTAGTACATTAGTCTCGCACGGTCGTGCAGTCATGTCAAGCAAAGAAATCTGGCAAGAAGAGGGAATTCAGTCCGACTTCTCCATAGAGTCAGAACTCTTTCCATGGATAACCTATAACTATGATACTGAGGAATACTTCCTGCTTGCAAACCCACACTAACCCAATAACTTTAGCTGGGAATTTATTGAAAGTTCATGGAATTTCTTTGTAACCCTAGTTATGAATGATTTCCCTGTGTATCGGAAAAGCCTATTTCTCTGTGTTCCTATTATCCCTTTGACCCACCTCAGTTCCCCTTTCGTTATGTGTGTGTCACAACATGCTGCTAAGTCATTTAGCCATCTGCAGAAGTGGACCGACCCAAATGTGTGTATATGTGTGTGTGTCTGTCTGTGTGTGTGTGTGTGTGTGTGTGTGTGTGTGTGTGTGTGTGTGCGTGCGTGCGTGCGTGCGTGTGTGTGTGTGTGTGTATGTGTGTGCTTGATATGTGTCTATTTATGTGTGTGAGCGATGTAGGCCAAGCGCTATGAGCAGAATGCAAGCTGACGATCGTCTCTTCAGGCGAGCTACCAAAGCAGATGGGGAAGACTGGATGTCATTAAATTATGGTATAATTAGCAGGATGTATTGGGTAAGAAATGGAGAGATGGAGAGAGAGGAGAGGAGAGAAGAAGGGATATAGAAAGAGAGAGCAGAGAGGCCTGCCATTGCTAATTCACCCAAAGTGAGACTGTGCAGCCTGTCTGGGGGTCACACACACACACACAAACACACACACAGACACCTAATCCCACTCCACTTCCTTATCACAGCCATCAGTGGGTGAACGGTTTGAGTTTGTACGAGGCTGTCTGCACCCAGATCAGATCCGCTGGCGGGAGCTTCTCTAATGAACTGCACTATGCCCTTTCAGAATGTATGTTATTCCTGATGTATGTTTGAAAGAAGACCTCTTATCTCATCAGTCTGGTTACTAGTGCTCTACCAATGACCCTCTACGAGCCCCTATGAGCCATGATGGGAAGGCTCAGTGAAAACAGGTCAGCAGATGTAAAGCTACATCTAGAGCTGAAGCCTGAAGCCTGGTCAAGTGGAAAGAGAGGCAGAGAGGATAAACACCACTATGGAGGGGAGATGATATATAATAGGCAGAGAGGATAAACACCACTATGGAGGGAAGAGGATATATAATAGGCAGAGAGGATAAACACCACTATGGAGGGAAGAGGATATATAATAGGTAGAGAGGATAAACACCACTATGGAGGGAAGAGGATATATAATAGGCAGAGAGGATAAACACCACTATGGAGGGGAGAGGATATATAATAGGTAGAGAGGATAAACACCACTATGGAGGGGAGAGGATATATAATAGGCAGAGAGGATAAACACCACTATGGAGGGAAGAGGATATATAATAGGTAGAGAGGATAAACACCACTATGGAGGGAAGAGGATATATAATAGGCAGAGAGGATAAACACCACTATGGAGGGAAGAGGATATATAATAGGGAGAGAGGATAAACACCACTATGGAGGGAAGAGGATATATAATAGGCAGAGAGGATAAACACCACTATGGAGGGAAGAGGATATATAATAGGGAGAGAGGATAAACACCCCTATGGAGGGAAGAGGATATATAATAGGGAGAAAGGGAGAGACTGATACATGTTTTCTACTGTAGTTGTATGTATCTTCTCTGGTGTGGGTTTTTAGGAAATGACTCATATTGTACTACTGTGTTGTTAGATAACCAGTGTGTGTGTGTGTGTGTGTGTGTGCGTGTGTGTGTGTGTGTGTGTGTGTGCGTGCGTGCGTGTGTGTTAATGATTAGTACCCAGATGAGACCAAACTGAAGGCCTACATCCTAGCCCACCACACAGAGATATCACTCTGTCATCGGCCGGGCTGACGCTGTGGTCAGGGACCTTGGTTGGGATGTGAAGGATGATGCCCTGTCAAGACCATGCCAGCCATGTCATAAATATCTGCTAGCGATTGGCCATTTCTGTTTCACTGTTAGACATTCAGGACGGCCTAGCCGTGGAGTATATTTAAACCTCAGCTCAGTTATGAAGAGGTTCCCACTTCCTCCGTCTTTCATTCAGGACGGCCTAGCCGTGGAGTATATTTAAACCTCAGCTCAGTTATGAAGAGGTTCCCACTTCCTCCGTCTTTCATTCAGGACGGCCTAGCCGTGGAGTATATTTAAACCTCAGCTCAGTTATGAAGAGGTTCCCACTTCCTCCGTCTTTCATTCAGGACGGCCTAGCCGTGGAGTATATTTAAACCTCAGCTCAGTTATGAAGAGGTTCCCACTTCCTCCGTCTTTCATTCAGGACGGCCTAGCCGTGGAGTATATTTAAACCTCAGCTCAGTTATGAAGAGGTTCCCACTTCCTCCGTCTTTCATTCAGGACGGCCTAGCCGTGGAGTATATTTAAACCTCAGCTCAGTTATGAAGAGGTTCCCACTTCCTCCGTCTTTCATTCAGGACGGCCTAGCCGTGGAGTATATTTAAACCTCAGCTCAGTTATGAAGAGGTTCCCCCTTCCTCTGTCTTTCATTGGTTACTCTTCATCCGTTTCTGAGCTCTCCCCCTCTCTCTTTCTCTATCCATCTCTCCATAGTTCTTTCTCCCCCTCTCTCTCCCCCCCATCTCTCTCCGTGTAGGCAGTTGACCCAGTGAAACGCTGCTTTAAGTTACTGACACCGTTGTAAATACTTTGCAGTGAAACACACAGATACTCATATTGTCAGTCTAAAATATCACATTCACAGTTTATGCTTCAGAACCAACGTCATAAGAGGTTTAAAAAATAGGTTGTATATTGACTAAAAATGCCTTGTTGTCAGAATTAAATAGATACAGTCAATGCATGATTAATAAAATGTACCAATACATCTCTGTGTAGTCTTAATAGATATTACTATTGGAAATCACAGCTAGTACATTGTTTACAGCCTCCGGCCATTCAGGGGATGAACTGTTTCAGCACAATATTGTTGACAAAAATGGATGAAAAGGGCAATGATTGGGAATCTCAACATAATCAATCCAGCTATGCAGTCCCGTTACGTGGCTAAGTCTATAGCTAGCTTATGTATTTATGTACAGTAGGCCTATTTATTTAGCAAGCTAGCTATATGGCTTGATAGCTAAGTAATTTAGCTAGCTAGGACCTAAGCTGACATAGAACCTTGTACTATAGCTAGCTAGCTGCTGGAAAGTGTAATGTTATTGCCTGGACAAGTGGGTGAGTGGCAGACTTTTCTCCCAACGTTTTATTTTCAGCTTCGGTGGCTATAGCTACCAAGCTAGTTACTAAGCTAGTTACTAATTTACTCAAACTTGAACGACTGTTGGCATATCTCTTAGTTGTCAATCAAAATGTATTCGACATCGGTCAAATGAGCAGGCAGGCAAGCTGTAAATACATTCACTTGTGTGCCTCCAGCACACACACACTGTTGGGGTGAGTGACTCTGAACTTACAATGGCTAGCCCCAAGTCGTTATATAAATATTGTTTTCTTCTTGTGCATTTTGCTATTTGCCTTATGACTCCTGCATGCTTTGTTGACTATGAACTTTCTTGTTCACCCAACCGTGGGACAGACTATGTTTGACTCTCCGTTGGTTACACTGACTTTTGGCCTCCCATCCTATTCTAACCACCTCTCACCGGCTTTGTATTCATGTTACCTGATGAAATTGCTGTACAATATGATCTTGTTGCCATCTGATGCACATTCAAATGTCATAAATCAACACTGAAGAACTCTCCCTGTCCTCTGCCGTGCCTTGATTGTATTACTGCTGATGATATCTGGAAATGTGCATGTACACCCTGGCCCATCTACTGTTGCTAGCCCCAATTCTGACTTGTGCTCCAATATCCGCTTCACTGATTTCTTCTCTCGTAAAATCCTGGATTTTATGCACGTTAACAATCAAAGCTTATTATCTAAAATGTATCAATTGAAAGTGTGGGTTCACAGCTCAAATCCAGATGTGTTGGTCATAACTGAGATGTGGTTAAGGAAGAGTGCTTTGAATACTGATGTTAACCTTTCTGGTTATAACCTTTTTCAGCAAGACAGATCTTCTAAAGGTGGGGGAGTGGCAATCTTTACCAAGGAACACCTTCAGTGCTCGGTTGTCTCCACCAAGTCTGTCCCCAAACAATTTGATGGTTTTAAGCATTCAACTTTCAAATAGCTCTTTGTTGACATTTACATTTTAGTCATTTAGTAGACGCTCTTATCCAGAGCGACTTACAGTAGTGAATGCATACATTTCATTTCACGCCTTTTTTAAATTTTTTATTGTACTGGCCCCCCATGGGAATCGAACCCACAACCCTGGCGTTGCACACACCATGCTGGCGTTGCAAACACCATGCTCTACCAACTGAGGCACAGGGAAGCTTGTTGCTGGGTGCTGTTGCTGGGTGCTATCGTCCTCCATCAGCATCGGCCTGTACCCTACCTGCCCTAAGCTCTCTCCTGGCCACTTACACTAAGTCTGAATTTGTCCTGCTAGTTGACCTAAACTAGACTATTTTACAGCCTGTGTTCATAATGGCTGCTCAGTGAAACAACCTGTCCTGATTTCTCAGACGCTTGCTAAAAAACCTTAATGAGCAAGCCTTCCTTCATGAACTGGCCTCTGTAAAAGGGTATAGAATCAGCTTGATCCCCCCTCTGTCGAAGACGCTTGGACCTTCTTTGTTGATATTTTAAGTGGTATTGTTAACAAACACGCCCCCATACAGAAAATGAGAATTAAAAACAGGTTCAGCCCCTGGTTCGACCGTGACCTTGAAGAGTTACTCCACCCCAAGAATTGCATTTGGCGGAAGGCTCGGCACACGTACACTCAGGCTGACTGGCTCTCGTTCAGGCAAATGAGATATAAGTACACTCAGGCCATCTGCAAGGCCAAAGTTAGTTACTTTAAGGAGCAGTTCTCTCTCTATCAGTCTAACCCCAAGAAGTCCTGGAAAACGATTAAAGAACTGGAGAATAAACCCTCCTCACAGCTGCCCATGTTCCTTAATGTTGATGATGTGGTTGTTACTGACAAGAAGCACATGGCTGAGCTCTATAATCACCACTTCATTAAGTCAGGATTCTTATATGACTCAGCCATGACTCCTTCCCCATCCAACATTTTCTCATCTCCCACCACTTCTAATGCATCTAGCAGGCGGTCACTGAGTCCAAGGTGCTAAAGGAGCTCCTTAAACTTGACCCCAAAAAACATCTGGGTCAGATGGTTTAGACCCATCTTCTTTAAGGTTGGTGCCCCTATCATCGCCAAGCCTATCTCTGACCTATTTAACCTGTCTCTCCTCTCTGGGGAGGTTCCCAATGCTTGGAAGGCAGTAAATGTCCATTATTTACAGTGGAAGATCAAGCTGATCCTAACTGTTATAGGCCTATTTTTATTTTGCCCTGTTTATCAAAAGTGTTGGATAAACTAGTTAATAATCAACTGACTGGCTTTCTTGATGTCTATAGTATTCCCTCTGGTATGCAATCTGGTTTCTGCTCAGGTTATGGATGTGTCACTGCAACCTTAAAGGTCCTCAATGATGTCACCAGTGCCCTTGATTCTAAGCAATGTTGTGCTACTATTTTTATTGACTTGGCCAAATCTTTTATACATTTTTTTTATACGGTAGACCATTCCATAAGGGGTATTGGTGTCTCAGAGGGGTCTTTGGCCTGGTTAGCTAACTACCTCTCTCAAAGAGTGCAGTGTATAAAGTTAGAACATCTGCTGTCTCAGCCACTGCCTGTCGCCAAGGGAGTACCCCAAGGCTTGATCCTAGGCCCTACACTCTCTCTCCATTTATATGCAGATGATACAGTTGTATACTCAGCTGGCCCCTCTCCAGATTTTGTGTTAAACGCTCTACAGCAAAGCTTTCTCTGCCCTTAACCTTGTTCTGAACACCTCCAAAACAAAAGTTATGTGGTTTGGTAAGAAGAATGCCCCTCTCCCCACAGGTGTTATTACTACCTCTGAGGGTTTAGAGCTTGAGGTAGTCACCTCATACAAGTACTTGGGAGTATGGCTAGACGGCACACTGTCCTTCTCTCAGCACATATCAAAGCTGCAGGCTAAAGTTAAATCTAGACCTGGTTTCCTCTATCTTAATCGCTCCTCCTTCACCCCAGCTGCCAAACTAACCCTGATTCAGATGACCATCCTACCCATGCTAGATTACGGAGACATAATTTATAGATCGGCAGGTAAGGGTGCTCTCAAGCGGCTAGATGTTGTTTACCATTCGGCCATCAGATTTGCCACAAATGCTCTTTATAGGACACATCACTGCACTCTATACTCCTCTGTAAACTGGTCATCTCTGTATACCTGTCGCAAGACCTACTGGTTGATGCTTATTTATAAAACCCTCTTAGGCCTCACTCCCCCCTATCTGAGATATCTGCTGCAGCCCTCATCCTCCACATACAACACCCGTTCTGCCAGTCACATTCTTTTACAAGTCCCCTAAGCACACACATCCTTGGGTCGCTCGTCTTTTCAGTTCGCTGCAGCTAGCGCCTGGAACGAGCTGCAACAAACACTCAAACTGGACAGTTTTATCTCAATCTCTTCATTCAAAGACTCAATCATGGACACTGTTGTGGCTGCTTTGCGTGATGTCTTGTCTCTACCTTCTTGCCCTTTGTGCTGTTGTCTGTGCCCAATAATGTTTGTACCATGTTAGTGCTGCTACCATGTTGTGCTTCTGCCATGTTGTGTTGCTACCATGTCGTTGTCATGTTGTGTTGCTACCATGCTGTGTTGTCATGTGTTGCTGCCTTGCTATGTTGTCTTAGGTCTCTCTTTATCTAGTGTTGTGGTGTCTCTCTTGTCATGATGTGTGTTTTGTCCAATATTTAAAACATAATAATAATAATTTAATCCAAGCCCCCGTCCCCAAAGGAGGCCTTTGCCTTTTGGACTGAAAAAGCAAGATCTCTTTTCCACAGTTTTGGCCCCTTCAGGTAAGACTTCCATGGTATTTATATATTAGCAAAAAAAACATTCAGGTTTCTTTTGTGACTTTTGCTTCTGCTATCTAAACAAGAATCTAAACAAAGTCCCACTGTTCTGCTGCCTGTAAACACAGTCCAGTGCAGTGCAACAGCAGCAAAGGGAATGGCACATGCCAGTATGACATAGCCTATTTGCAATATAGGCCTTCTCTAGCTGTGATTGGTTATGACGCACCGGTCTGTGTAGAGTGTGTACTTGGTTGAGACTGACAAGTTTTTATTTGTTTTTATTTACTGCAGTGTCTAATAATTGGCAAAACGCACGGCCACTTTGCCATTCATATGACTATATAATTTTCACAAATACCAGACTCTACAGTATGTTCTTTCCAAACATTCTATGAATGTATGAAATCATGAACATTTGCATATCTATGTGCCCACTTGTCACAAAATGAACATAAACGCATCATATTCTTCCCGAGGAATATATATATATATAAACATTTTGAATAAGATTTGATGGTGCTAAATCTGTGTCAGTTCCTCTTTAAAACTGTGAACACACGTGGAAGCAAATGTTCATGTACATACATCTCAACATTGCAATCGCTTTGGTTTTCCATACACAAAGACCTATGAAGACATTTTACATTTCAGTCCGTGTATCCACCCAAACAAGGCAGGGGTGGATCCAGTGATCAATAATGGATGTTTGGGGACGATGTGGGAGCCTGAAGGACTTAACATGTTCCTCTAGATAATGGGGGAGAAAGCATAGTTTCATAGGACATAGCTAGGAGGAACTAGAGTGCTTTTAGCCCAGAAAACCAGCAGGAAAGACAGGCTCATCTGTGTGTGTGTGTGTGTGTGTGTGTGTGTGTGTGTGTGTGTGTGTGTGTGTGTGTGTGTGTGTGTGTGTGTGTGTGTGTGTGTGTGTGTGTGTGTGTGTGTAAATGGTTTTAAGAGCATAGCCTCATTTACTGCAGTGGGTGGAGAAGCGGTGGAGCGTAGCAGAGAGAACGACATTTACAGCCTCTCTGTGCTAGCATTGGGCTCTATGATTAGCGGTTTGTTAGCGATGCTGTAAGTGGCTGTTAAATGGTTAATGAGCCAAGCTAATGGAGCAGGAGTGTGTGTTTGATCAACGTTAACGGAACATTACACAGACACAGTATTCAAGTGCTCAACTTATGGTGATATTGTCAATATAACTATATTTATACTGCAATGTGTGTGTGTGTGTGTGTGTGTGTGTGTGTGTGTGTGTGTGTGTGTGTGTGTGTGTGTGTGTGTGTGTGTGTGTATGTATGTGTGTGTGTGTGTGTGTGTGTGTGTGTGTGTGTGTGTGTGTGTGTGTGTGTGTGTGTGTGTGTGTGTGTGTGTGTATCTTTCCCCTAGCATGCTCTTGAAATCTCTTGGAATGTGTTTGTGAATGGTTCATTAGCCGTCAATAGCAGACCGTTAAAAATAGATGTTTTAACTGTCCACACTCCTCTCCCCAGGCCACAGACTTGGTCTCTACAGTCCAGAGATAAACTGAACACTCAAGACGCTTTACATCAGTCCCATTCTGTGTCCCTGACTGAGGTCAAACACTACACAAATCTGTCCCTGTGTAACAAAGGAAGTCGCTCTGTGTGTGCGTATGTGTTGTCAGTGGTCTGTGTACAGATATAACAAAAAGCATATGGTAAGGCCTTCTTAAAGTAGTGTTGGTTTGAGAAGGAGATGAAATGAGTGAAGCGTGATGATCTCTCCATATAAATCACTGGCTGTAGATACATCTGGATACAGACGCTTCGTATATCAACACGAGGCGAGGGCGGAGCATGCTGATATCCAGATACACCAGTCATCCACTATATATCCAAATAACACCTATACAATATATAGCATTTACAGCCAGTATCTATTCACCTCCCCTCAGTACAACATATCTGTCTGTCTTGTGAGATCAGAACCCTCTCTGTTGTGTTTTTCATTCTAACCAAGACTACGGTGTACTCCATAACGTCAGACAGTCAGCCAACGGATGGTTCTGACTGCCACAGTGAACACTGCATACTGTCAGGGGCTTTTTCTGCTAGGCCATTCTGTCTCTCCTTCCAATCCAATCAATCAAATGTATTTTATAAAGCCCTTTGTACATCAGCAGTTGTCACAAAGTGCTATACAGATACCCAGCCTTAAACCCCAAAGACCAAGCAATGCAGATGTACAAGCACGGTGGCTAGGAAAAACTCCCTAGAAAGGCAGGAACCTAGGAAGAAACCTAGAGAGGAACCAGGCTCTGAGGGGTGGCAGGTCCTCGTCAGGCTGTGTCGGGTGGACATGAATTAATCCCAAGTAAAAGGAAGTCACATGATACATAGTAGTTATGCATATACCCCATGGACGTGCTGCAATACTGCCCCTACACTGCAGGGTTTCAGGTAGAGATGCACCTACACTGCAGGGTTTCAGGTAGAGATGCCCCTACACTGCAGGGTTTCAGGTAGAGATGCCCCTACACTGCAGGGTTTCAGGTAGAGATGCCCCTACACTGCAGGGTTTCAGGTAGAGATGCACCTACACTGCAGGGTTTCAGGTAGAGATGCCCCTACACTGCAGGGTTTCAGGTAGAGATGCCCCTACACTGCAGAGTTTCAGGTAGAGATGCCCCTACACTGCAGGGTTTCAGGTAGAGATGCCCCTACACTGCAGGGTTTCAGGTAGAGATGCCCCTACACTGCAGGGTTTCAGGTAGAGATGCCCCTACACTGCAGGGTTTCAGGTAGAGATGCCCCTACACTGCAGGGTTTCAGGTAGAGATGCCCCTACACTGCAGAGTTTCAGGTAGAGATGCCCCTACACTGCAGGGTTTCAGGTAGAGATGCCCCTACACTGCAGGGTTTCAGGTAGAGATGCCCCTACACTGCAGGGTTTCAGGTAGAGATGCCCCTACACTGCAGGGTTTCAGGTAGAGATGCCCCTACACTGCAGGGTTTCAGGTAGAGATGCCCCTACACTGCAGGGTTTCAGGTAGAGATGCCCCTACACTGCAGGGTTTCAGGTAGAGATGCCCCTACACTGCAGGGTTTCAGGTAGAGATGCCCCTACACTGCAGGGTTTCAGGTAGAGATGCCCCTACACTGCAGGGTTTCAGGTAGAGATGCCCCTACACTGCAGGGTTTCAGGTAGAGATGCCCCTACACTGCAGGGTTTCAGGTAGAGATGCCCCTACACGGCAGGGTTTCAGGTAGAGATGCCCCTACACTGCAGGGTTTCAGGTAGAGATGCCCCTACACTGCAGGGTTTCAGGTAGAGATGCCCCTACACTGCAGGGTTTCAGGTAGAGATGCCCCTACACGGCAGGGTTTCAGGTAGAGATGCCCCTACACGGCAGGGTTTCAGGTAGAGATGCAGAGTACTGTATGTAAAACAACAACCATGGTGAGATAACCCCTTACTGTACCTCTGCAACCAGCAGGCTTCTGGCTTCTACATAGTTCTCACTAAAGGGCTTGGTAAATAATGGGGTAATCCATGGATCAAATGTGTTGCATAAAAGCATTGGATGAAACCATTATGGTCATGTGACCTACACATATACACGCACACACACACGTGCACATACACACATACAGACTGTCACGGTTGTCGTCGGTGAAGGAGGACCAAAACGCAGCAGGTACGTGTATGCTCATTTTGATGATTTATTAACTTCAAAAAATGAATACAAAAATAACAAACACGAGAAACGAATGAACGACAACAAACAGTCTGGCAAAGCCTAAGCTCAACACAGAACAATCACCCACAAATAACAACCACAAACACACCCTAATATATGGGACTCTCAATCAAAGGCAGATAGACAACACCTGCCTTCAACTGAGAGTCCCAACCCCAATCAACACAACATAGAAATACACTCACCAGACTAGACATAGAAATACATAAACATAGACTATAAACCAAAACCCCGGAAATACTAAATCAAACACCCTTTAACCAAACACACCACCCTGAACCACATAAAACAAATACCCTCTGTCACGTCCTGACCAAACTACAATACTAATTAACCCTTATACTGGCCAGGACGTGACACAGACACCCATACAGACACACACGCATGTGCACACGCACACACATATTTCTCTGCTGTCCTGCGGGTTGTATAGATCTCATTAAGATAACCCTGCTGATCTCTGCCTAGCTGACAGATTCACGTCTGTGCTGGTGTATCTATGGTGGGATATGGATAGGACCACAACAGATAGGAAGAACTATATCAGATGAATATACTGATAATGTAGGAATGTTTCTGTCTTGATAATGTAGGAAGGTTTCTGTCCTGATAATGTAGGAATGTTTATGTTTCCTGATGATTTAGGAAGGTTTCTGTCTTGATAATGTAGGAAGGTTTCTGTCCTGATAATGTAGGAATGTTTATGTTTCCTGATGATGTAGGAAGGTTTCTGTCTTGATAATGTAGGAAGGTTTCTGTCCTGATAATGTAGAACGCTTTCTGTCCTGATAATGTAGGAAGGTTTCTCTGTCAGTGGCAGAGCCAGTATTTCTACAGTATAATTTGCCATATGTAGTATACTGTATCTAAGGATACTTAATATACAGTTCATAACTAGTGGAATAGTTATCATACCCAGCACACCCCTAACTACCATAGTAACTACAGTGTATTCACTCTATTTACAACCCATTTGTCACCTCAGCCCTTGCACAGATATGCAGTGTGTGTGTGTGTGTGTGTGTGTGTGTGTGTGTGTGTGTGTGTGTGTGTGTGTGTGTGTGTGTGTGTGTGTGTGTGTGTGTGTGTGTGTGTCAGTCCTCTCCCAAAGTGGCATGTGTATTATTGGCCCAGGGGACTGGGGAGGGTGTAGCTGCCATACATGCCTTCAGCCAGTTTCTGCTCTCCCTTAGCCTTGCAAAGCAGCCAGTTTCTGCTCTCCCTTAGCCTTGCAAAGCAGCCAGTTTCTGCTCTCCCTTAGCCTTGCAAAGCAGCCAGTTTCTGCTCTCCCATAGCCTTGCAAAGCAGCCAGATTCCGTGAGCTTACATGAATGTTGCTGCACGGATATAAGGCTAACTCTCCCTCTCTCTCCCTCCTCCCTCTCTTCCTCTGAATGGTGGGGTACAAGATGAGATCTCATGTAGAATGTGACTCTGACCTCCACCGGGGAGGTGTGTGTGTGTGTGTGTGTGTGTGTGTGTGTGTGTGTGTGTGTGTGTGTGTGTGTGTGTGTGTGTGTGTGTGTGTGTGTGTGTGTGTCGGTCCTTGGCTGTCACTGTTGAGTGTTTCCATGTTGTTGGGCAAAGGGCCAGATTCTGTCACTACCAACTGGAGCAGCGGTTTCTCTCTCTCTCTTTCAGATCATATTTTTCCTTCTAAGTCTCTCTCTCCTCTCCTTTGTTTTCTGTGTGTGTAAAATAAAAAGAGAGAGACAGAGAGAGACAGAGAGAGAAAGAGAGCTGGGCATGATTCCTCTGGGTACCAGCATCATTGGCAAGAGGCCAGATATTGTGTGTGTGTCTGTTCCGATCAGGGAGAGGACACAAGACACAGGAGACACAAACACATACACACACTGACACTCAGCAGCAGCAATGGCACCAGAAGGTCTACGTGAGGATGCAGAGCAGAAAGCCTTAGGGAGAATGGATGTGATGGTTGTGAGCATTTAGTTTGGGACGAGGCCGTCAGGGTGAATCTCATAGTGAAAGGGAAAGGGACGTGTCCAGGCTGTCTGGCTGTGCCTTGCCATAGCTTGGCTGGGCTGTTGGTGTCTGCAGTTTTCCGGTCTGTTCCTGTCCTTATCTACAGTACTGTCTCTGACTGGGATTTAGCAGACAGAACAGGCTAGCTCGCTGGCTGGCTAACTAACTAGCCTTCTACAGGGATTGGGCCTGAAAACCCATGCCATTGCGGTGGATTATGTTTTTACGTTCCTTACTTTGTTTATCAGGTTGAATTGGGTAAAGTACAGTAGACTAATAATAATACTGAAGAATAAAAAGGACTGGTCTGGAGGACTCTGGTTGCTGGATACTAGGACTGTACCGGTTCTCATAATGTAGGGCTGTAAATGCCTTGTTGAAATGGGGCATTTCTATTGGTTGAGAGGAAGTATGACTCCGTTACCAGGTAAGCTGACATGTGGATGGTGTAGTATTAATACCCTGATATGTTTCTCTCTGACTGTCAGAGACAACTATTATCAATGAAATGTAAAACATCAAAAATATGACTTCTAGGAGTTTTAAACTTGGTCATACTATAGACCAGGGTATTCAACTCTTACCCTATGAGCTCCGGAGCCTGTTGGTTTTCTGTTCTACCTAATAGTTAATTGCACCCACCTGGTGTCCCAGGTCTAAATCAGTCCCTGTTTAGAGGGGAACAATGAAAATATGCAGTGGTACTGGCTTCAAGGTCCAGAGTTGAGTTTGAGGGCAGACTGTTAGATTAATACTGAATTCTGAACCTGACCCCATTCCTGGAAGTATGTATAGGGACCCAAGCGTTTACAAAGCTATGAGTAGCAGAATAAAAAGCCAACTATTAACCAGATGTATCCAAACTTGATCAAGAACAGAAATGGTTTACCGCAGGAAGAATATACCTCTACAGGTAGATGGATCTGAGCGTCGATATAAACATGAATTTTGGACCCAATTAAAAAATCTTGAGGTAACAACATCTTGATAGAACAAAATGAACAGAAATAAACAACAACCACTTCACAACAGAGAACAACACCTGAAGAACAAGAGCCTAAGATAATTCAACAGTCATTGGGTTGGTACAGTGAATACAAAGTGTCCAACTTGGCAACCATGTGTGGTACAGTACAGTACTGTACATGTGGTGCAGTAGCAACAGAAAATTCTGTAGCGCGTGAGACTGTCAGGCCACAGACTCATGATGGGATGACGATGTGGGATGGTGATTTGTGATTGGATGCTTTGATGGCTCAAGACGTTTGAACATGGAGTTAGCAACACCCTAGTTGTGGGTTTAGTTTAGTGGGAAGATGTATTTTTTGGCAATAGCTCAGTGTAGATTGTGGTGGCCCACATCTGAACTCGCTGGCCTTTATAAGAAATGCTGCTTGTATGAAGATGACAGGGACAAAACTGTAGCATAATATTTGTGTGTTTCAGAAATGCCTCCTCTGCCTTGGGGCTGGGGGTGGAGGGAGAAGGAGGGCAAATGTCTACATTTGTAACACCTTTGTTGTGTCTAAATAGGAATTGCAGCTATGTTTTATGTTCTATTTAAATTTATGTCAGAAAATCAAAGACAGTATGTTCATATTTGTGATATATGTGCATCTTGTGTAGCTAAATGAATTCTCTATGCCTCAGATCCCAAATTATGACGTGAACACATTGTGAGAATCTAACATGCAGTGAGTTTAGCATGATCATTCAAAGAAACACTGCGCTGTGGGAGGGAGTGCTGTAACCCAGTTCCTAACTAGCCCTGCTGCAGTATAACGTAACATATGCCTAGGGACCAAAAATAGACACAAACTCACCCACCTCACACACACTTGCGCCCATGAATTGATAAACCCTTGGACATACTCACGCACACACACATACATGCTTGCTCATACAGGCACACACACATACACACACACACACACACACACACACACTATTGCGGACGTGTGCGTGTGTGCGTGCGTGCGTGCGTGCGTGCGTGTGTGTGTTGTGGCTGAGTTTTGGGCGCAGGGTTTTGGGCACAGGGGAAGTGCCTGCCGTGGCTCAGATGGCGACAGATGGCTAGAGACAAATCAGCCTGGGAATCAGGATCCCTGCCCCTCTTACTCTGTGTTGAGGACGTTCTGCCATGCTGGGAAATGTGTGTCTCTGTGTGTGTCTGTGTCTGTGTGTCTGAGTCCAGAACTTGGTTGGTGTCTATGAATGTGTGTGGGGGTATATTGCACCTTGGTGGTACAGTATATGTTTGTGTGGGGTTGAACTGGGTTATGTAAGGTCCTCATAACACCTGTTTAGAAACTTGACTAAGACACACACCACAACTTGACTGTGGAGCAAAGCTGCCCTCTCAATGACTCCTGCAGTTCAGACTTGAACACACACACACACACGCACACACGTACACACACGTACACACAAACTCACTCGTGTTTGCAGTACTTACTTATGCATTGTTTATGAACAATACCATTCTCTCTATATCAGTTACCTAGAATAGCATGTTATTGTCTTTTTCGTGACCAGGCTACTGTCTCCTCATCCCAGTAACATTGTAACTCTTGGCTGCAATAATCTTTGGGACATTATTATTCTCAATGAAGTGCTTTGCAATCTGCTGATAAATTACAGCTCAGTAGTTTCTGGAGTGACTTTTAAGACAACCTGTGCATGAAGTAGGTTTTCCTATAGAGGGAATTCAGAGGCCTCCTCGTCTAAATGCTGTTCACTTCAAACCCTGCTCTGTACTGTTACTTCATGTGTTGGTAGTACGCAGCCAGTCACGCACATTGTTTTTGTGTGTGTGGGGTATGTATGTCAGTGTGCATATGCCAGGGTGAATGTGTGTTTATGTGTGTGTGTGTGTGTGTGTGTGTGTGTGTGTGTGTGTGTGTGTGTGTGTGTGTGTGTGTGTGTGTGTGTGTGTGTGTGTGTGTGTGTGCCTGGATGAGCAGTCCAGCAGTTTGTGCCAGTATTCCTCTTACAACCAGGCCTGGGAAGCCTTACACCCTGCTAACCTCTGGAACCTTACGCCCTGCTAACCTCTGGAACCTTACGCCCTGCTAACCTCTGGAACCTTACGCCCTGCTAACCTCTGGAACCTTACGCCCTGCTAACCTCTGGAACCTTACGCCCTGCTAACCTCTGGAACCTTACGCCCTGCTAACCTCTGGAACCTTACGCCCTGCTAACCTCTGGAATCCCATTCCCAAAACACACACATTGCCCCTTGGCTTGCGTCTCTCTCCCTGCTCAAAATCCTGATGCGATCCCCCTAAGTGAGCTGCTGGGGCTGAGCTTCTCTGTCTGTGTGTAGTGTCAGTGTTCTCCAGGACTTAAAGAGAGTACAGGCTTTCGATCCATCTTGTCACTGACACACCTGATTCAACTAGTCAATTAACCATCAAACCCTTCATTAGTTCAATTACTGTAGGTGGGTCGGTGCTGGGCTGTACACCCTGCTGGGCCGTACACCCTGCTGGGCCGTACACCCTGCTGGGCCGTACACCCTGCTGGGCCGTACACCCTGCTGGGCCGTACACCCTGCTGGGCCGTACACCCTGCTGGGCCCACTCCCCCAATCTATACAACTGCTGGCTTTTAGTTAGGGAAGCTAGCTAGTGTCTGTCACTGACACCCAGAGATAGTGTATCTCATTCAGTGTGTTTTAGTGCAGTTGTTGAGGTAATTCACTTGGCTCTATATTTTTAGTAGTTGTAATGTTTTCTATTAGTGGCTGATTGCGGCTGTTTTACTTTCAAGAGGACACACTGGTGGTTAGGGATAAGAATAGTAACAGGTCAAACACCTTCGGCCAATCAGTAAAGATGCTACTGGCACTCAGCCAATGAGGAAAAGGTTTGTTGGCATGGCCGCAGTTCGTAAGGAGATTATTGGCAGGTCAAATATGGATAAGGGGAGATGGAGTCAGATAATGCAGGAATGTGCATGTTAGCTGGTTATTTTGGAGACGTGAAAGGCGTGCTAGTTATGTGTGTGTGTGTGTGTGTGTGTGTGTGGTGTGTGTGTGTGTGTGGTGTGTGTGCGCGTGTGGTGTGTGTGGTGTGTGTGTGTGTGGTGTGCGTGTGTGGTGTGTGTGTGGGTGGTGTGTGTGCGCGTGTGGTGTGTGTGGTGTGTGTGTGTGTGTGCGTGTGTGGTGTGTGTGTGTGTGAGTGTGCCACTCTGCCACTCCATCGCCTCCATTCCTCCCCTTTCCCTCCTATAATAACTCCATCTCTTTCCCTTCTCATCTCCTGACCACACCACCTGTCCTCTACTCCCTCCCTCCCTTTCTTCTCCTCTCCTCTCTCACTCCCTTTTCTGCTCCCTCTCTCCCTAAATCAGCCTGCGATCTCTCCTGAGGGAGTGTGAGCAAATTGAATGAGAAAGTCTCCATTAATCATTCTATCAGCTCTGGGTCCTCGCTCCTCTATCGCTTTTCTATCAGGCAACGGCAACTTCTACTTGTTGAGGTCCTAACTTTTTTATCAGGCACTTTTACTGGCCAGAGCTACTTGAGTGGTCTTTGCAGGGGCTCATGAGACTGCTCCTCAGGCACTCCGAGTGAGATACACTCCCTAAGTATTTATTTGGACAGTAAAGCTAAAACATTGAATTTGGCTCTATACACCAGCATTTTTTATTTGATATACAGTGAGGGAAAAAAGTATTTGAACCCCTGCTGATTTTGTATGTTTGCCCACTGACAAAGAAATGATCAGTCTATAATTTTAATGGTAGGTTTATTTGAACAGTGAGAGACAGAATAACAACAAAAAAATCCAGAAAAACGCATGTTAAAAATGTTATAAATTGATTTGCATTTTAATGAGGGAAATAAGTATTTGACCCCCTCTCAATCAGAAAGATTTCCGGGTGTCTTTTATACAGGTAATGAGCTGAGATTAGGAGCACACTCTTAAAGGGAGTGCCCCTAATCTAAGCTTGTTACCTTTATAAAAGACACCTGTCCACAGAAGCAATCAATCAATCAGATTCCAAACTCTCCACCATGGCCAAGACCAAAGAGCTCTCCAAGGATGTCAGGGACAAGATTGTAGACCTATACAAGGCTGGAATGGGCTACAAGACCATCGCCAAGCAGCTTGGTGAGAAGGTGACAACAGTTGGTGCGATTATTCGCAAATGGAAGAAACACAAAATAACTGTCAATCTCCCTCAGCCTGGGGCTCCATGCAAGATCTCACCTCGTGGAGTTGCAATGATCATGAGAACGGTGAGGAATCAGCCCAGAACTACACGGGAGGATCTTGTCAATGATCTCAAGGCAGCTGGGACCATAGTCACCAAGAAAACAATTGGTAACACACTACGCCGTGAAGGACTGAAATCCTGCAGCGCCCGCAAGGTCCCCCTGCTCAAGAAAGCACATATACATGCCCGTCTGAAGTTTGCCAATGAACATCTGAATGATTCAGAGGACAACTGGGTGAAAGTGTGGCGGTCAGATGAGACCAAAATGGAGCTGTTTGGCATCAACTCAACTCGCCGTGTTTGGAGGAGGAGGAATGTGTAACGATCGTCTGACAGAGGGGACCAAGATGCAGCGTGGTAAGTGCTCATATTAACTTTAATGACACTTTAAATAAAACAAGAAAACAAAAGCCAACAGTTCTGCCAGGTGAACACACAAGACAGAAAACAACTACCCACAAGACCCCAAAGGAAAACAGGCTGCCTAAGTATGGCTCCCAATCAGCGACAACGATGTACAGCTGTCCCTGATTGAGAGCCATACCAGGCCAAAACAAAGAAATACAAAAACATAGAAAAAAGGACATAGAATGCCCACCCTAGTCACACCCTGGCCTAACCAAAATAGAGAACAAAAACCTCTCTATGGCCAGGGCGTGACAGAATGCTGCCTATGACCCCAAGAACACCATCCCCACCGTCAAACATGGAGGTGGAAACATTATGCTTTGGGGGTGTTTTTCTGCTAAGGGGACACGACAACTTCACCGTATCAAAGGGACGATGGACGGGGCCATGTACCGTCAAATCCTGGGTGAGAACCTCCTTCCCTCAGCCAGGGCATTGAAAATGGGACGTGGATGGGTATTCCAGCATGACAATGACCCAAAACACACGGACAAGGCAACAAAGGAGTGGCTCAAGAAGAAGCACATTAAGGTCCTGGAGTGGCCTAGCCAGTCTCCAGACCTTAATCCATAGAAAATCTGTGGAGGGAGCTGAAGGTTCGAGTTGCCAAACGTCAGCCTCGAAACCTTAAGAAGATCTGCAAAGAGGAGTGGGACAAAATCCCTCCTGAGATGTGTGCAAACCTGGTGGCCAACTACAAGGAACGTCTGACCTCTGTGATTGCCAACAAGGGTTTTGCCACCAAGTACTAAGTCATGTTTTGCAGAGGGGTCAAATACTTATTTCTCTCATTAAAATGCAAATCATTTTATAACATTTTTGACATGCGTTTTTCTGTTTTTTTTGTTGTTGTTATTCTGTCTCTCACTGTTCAAATAAACCTACCATTAAAATTATAGACTGATCATTTCTTTGTCAGTGGGCAAACGTACAAAATCAGCAGGGGATCAAATACTTTTTTCCCTCACTGTATACACAAATTTTTATATGAGGCGACAGTACATAATGACACCTTTTATTTGAAGATATTTTTATCTGTTTTACCAATCAGAAATTAAAGCAATACACACTGCTCAAAAAAATAAAGGGAACACTAAAATAACACATCCTAGATCTGAATGAATGAAATAATCTTATTAAATACTTTTTTCTTTACATACTTGAATGTGCTGACAACAAAATCACACAAAAATAATCAATGGAAATCCAATTTATCAACCCATGGAGGTCTGGATTTGGAGTCACACTCAAAATTAAAGTAAAAAAACCACACTACAGGCTGATGCAACTTTGATGTAATGTCCTTATAACAAGTCAAAATGAGGCTCAGTAGTGTGTGTGGCCTCCACGTGCCTGTATGACCTCCCTACAACGCCTGGGCATGCTCTTGATGAGGTGGCCGATGGTCTCCTGAGGGATCTCCTCCCAGACCTGGACTAAAGCATCCGCCATCTCCTGGACAGTCTGTGGTGCAACATGGCGTTGGTGGATGGAGCGAGACATGATGTCCCAGATGTGCTCAATTGGATTCAGGTCTGGGGAACGGGCGGGCCAGTCCATAGCATCAATGCCTTCCTCTTGCAGGAACTGCTGACACACTCCAGCCACATGAGGTCTAGCATTGTCTTGCATTAGGAGGAACCCAGGGCCAACCGCACCAGCATATGGTCTCACAAGGGGTCTGAGGATCTCATCTCGGTACCTAATGGCAGTCAGGCTACCTCTGGCGAGCACATGGACGGCTGTGCGGCCCCCCAAAGAAATGCCACCCCACACCATGACTGACCCACCGCCAAACCGGTCATGCTGGAGGATGTTGCAGGCAGCAGAACGTTCTCCATGGCGTCTCCAGACTGTCACGTCTGTCACATGTGCTCAGTGTGAACCTGCTTTCATCTGTGAAGAGCACAGGGCGCCAGTGGCGAATTTACCAATCTTGGTGTTCTCTGGCAAATGCCAAACGTCCTGCACGGTGTTGGGCTGTAAGCACAACCCCCACCTGTGGACGTCGGGCCCTCATACCACCCTCATGGAGTCTGTTTCTGACCGTTTGAGCAGACACATGCACATTTGTGGCCTGCTGGAGGTCATTTTGCAGGGCTCTGGCAGTGCTCCTCCTGCTCCTCCTTGCACAAAGGCGGAGGTAGCGGTCCTGCTGCTGGGTTGTTGCCCTCCACGTCTCCTGATGTACTGGCCTGTCTCCTGGTAGCGCCTCCATGCTCTGGACACTACGCTGACAGACACAGCAAACCTTCTTGCCACAGCTCGCATTGATGTGCCATCCTGGATGAGCTGCACTACCTGAGCCACTTGTGTGGGTTGTAGACTCCGTCTCATGCTACCACTAGAGTGAAAGCACCGCCAGCATTCAAAAGTGACCAAAACATCAGCCAGGAAGCATAGGAACTGAGAAGTGGTCTGTGGTCCCCACCTGCAGAACCACTCCTTTATTGGGGGTGTCTTGCTAATTGCCTATAATTTCCACCTGTTGTCTATTCCATTTTGCACAACAGCATGTGAAATGTATTGTCAATCAGTGTTGCTTCCTAAGTGGACAGTTTGATTTCACAGAAGTGTGATTGACGTGGAGTTACATTGTGTTGTTTAAGTATTCCCTTTATTTTTTTTAGCAGTATATGTTTCTAGTCCCCCCATTTGATGGCGTCATAAGTATTTGTACAAACTCACTTATAGTGTATTAAGTATTTGGTCCCATATTCCTTGCACACAATGACTACATCAGGCTTGTGACTCTACAAACTTGTTGGATGTATTTGCAGTTTGTTTTGGTTGTGTTTAGGATTATGTTGTGCTCAATAGAAATGAATGGTATATAATGTATTGTGTCATTTTGGAGTCACTTTTATTGTAAACAAGAATAAAATGAGTTTCTGAACACTTATACATTGATGTGAATGCTACCATGATTACAGATAATCATGAATGAATTGTGAATAATGATTAGTGAGAAAGTTACAGAGACAAAGATATCCCCCCCATACATCCTCCTATTGACTTAGATAAGGCTGAATGCACACACTAGCCTATTCTTCTCCTAAGCGTGTTTTTCTGACCATATGTCCCTCTGTCTACTTACCATGGCTTCTGCAGCTGGCCTGGCAGGGCTGGTGTGTGTTGCTAGGTCAGGCTGGCACGACGGAGGTCCGGAGCGGTGATACAGACAGAGAAACAGCTTTGTTTCCCCTTGAAGACAATGTTCCTACAGGGAAGAAAGACAGGAAGGCAAAGTTCCTACAGGGGAGAGAGACAGGAAGACAACTTTCCTACAGGGGAGAGAGACAGGAAGACAAAGTTCCTACAGGGAAGAAAGACAGGAAGACAAAGTTCCTACAGGGGAGAGAGACAGGAAGACAAAGTTCCTACAGGGGAGAGAGACAGGAAGACAAAGTTCCTACAGGGGAGAGAGACAGGAAGACAATGTTCCTACAGGGGAGAGAGACAGGAAGACAATGTTCCTACAGGGGAGAGAGACAGGAAGACAATGTTCCTACAGGGGAGAGAGACAGGAAGACAATGTTCCTACAGGGGAGAGAGACAGGAAGACAATGTTCCTACAGGGAAGAGAGACATGAAGACAATGTTCTTACAGGGGAGTGAGACAGGAAGACAATATTCCTACAGGGGAGAGAGACAGGAAGACAGGGATACAAAAAGGCTTCGGAAGTTTGTCATTTCCACTTTGACATTTCAGACTTGATTTTCAATGTTAATTAGTACGTGAAGTGTGTGTGTGTGTGTGTGTGTGTGTGTGTGTGTGTGTGTGTGCATGCACTTATGCAGTGTGTGTGTTTAAATCTCCCAGTGAGGATACCTGATAACATTTTATTGTACTGCATAAACTAACTAGGCTAAACCATTGATTCTCTCTCCCACATCCACTTCTCCAGCTAGTTACCTCACTGAAACATACTGCAAAAAGGAACATAAAGTAAAGGTTAAGGATGCTATAAGTGTTGAAGTGGGAGATATCTCGACTATCTCTTGCAGCCTGTGTCCCAATAACATACAGTATATCGACTTCATAATGTACTTATTCATCGAATACGGTGTTTCCCAAATAGTGGGTTTGGACCACTAAGTCTGCTGTGTCTGTCTGTCGGGACCTGCTTGTTTTTTTTATAAAACATCTCTCTGTCTGTTCCCAGGTTTGAATAAAAACATCTCTCTGTCTGTTCCCAGGTTTGAATAAAAACATCTCTGTTTGTTCCCAGGTTTGAATAAAAACATCTCTGTTTGTTCCCAGGTTTGTCCAGGTTTTCCAGCATGTTTGGGAAGAAGAAAAAGAGGCTGGAGATTTCAGCTCCGTCTAACTTCGAGCACCGGGTCCACACGGGTTTCGATGCTCGGGAGCAGAAGTTCACGGGCCTGCCCCAGCAATGGCAGAGTCTCCTGGCAGACACAGCCAACAGGCCGAAGCCCATGGTAGACCCCTCCTATATCACGCCCATACAGCTGGCTCCTATGAAGGTAGAGTAACGGGTAGACAAACGGTGCTTCTCTGTCTGTCTCTATTCTCTCATTCATGTCTCTTTCCTTCTTTCTTTCCCTCGGATTCTCTCTATCTCCCTTTTTAATCCCCTTTCTTATATTATATTTTACTTAATGGGTTGTGAAATCTGTTGTGAAATGTAATGCTTTTAATTGTATAGAACTGTCTTAATTTTGCTGAACCCCAGGAAGAGTAGCTGCTGACTTTGTAGCAGCTAATGGGGATCCATAATAAATACAAATACTTTTCCTTTCTCCTTTTCACTCCCTCTCCATTTCTCTCCCTCTCTATATATTATGCCCCCCTTCTCTCTCTCTCTCTCTACTGTACCTATCTATACACACCGGGTGTCCTTGAGCACCAGTCTGGCTCCATTCACATGTTATGAGCTGTTATGTTGTCTTTATGTGAAGGGAAGATGGTCAATTCTTCTACGGGGTAGATGTAACATAGTAAATGTAAATCCGGGATGCTATGATATGTTACGTTTCGAATGGTATGTATTCATTTTTGGAGGTCCATCATCCATTTTGTATGATATGTTTGAATTGCAATTCGTACATTATGTCACGTTCTGTTTGTTGTGGCTAATGTTAAGTAGGTGGCTAATGCTAGCTAGGCTAGGGGTTAGAGTTAGGGGTTAGGGTTTGGGTTAAGGTTAAGGTTAGGGTTTTGAGTTAGGTTAAAGGGTTAAAGTTAGGGTTAGCTAACATGCTAAGTAGTTGCAAAGTAGCTAAAAAGTAGTAAGCCATTGCGAAGTTGCTAATTACCTAATTAAATGCTAGACGTTCGCGTTATATGCCAACCCATCCACCCCGACCAACCACCCTACTTTAGTTTTTGCCTTAAGTAACCTTCTGTCTTATGTAACCATACCAAAATAACATATCATACTAATTTAAGTGTACCCGGATGTACGTTTACTATGTTACGTCTAGTCTATGAGACCAGGCTGTTCCACAACATGTACAAGCTTCCTCAAGGCTCTAAGAAGTCATAGACCTAGATAAAACATATAGACCTTGAACTTCTGATAGTACCTGAGCTCTCCAGAAATACTAATCTATTCACAGGTTGATTGTTATATTCTTCAGTGTTCCATTATTGATCCTGGGAGTGTCTAATACATCCAGTCACTTACATACCTTTAATTCAGCCAGTTGCACAATTAACTGTTTACAATCGACTTATTATAACTGACTTACCAACACCTAAGGGGATGATTGGATGGCCATGAAAGACTAAGGTATTTTTGGCCATGCTGATTGGTTAGTGGCAAGCTCGTTGCCAAACGTGCAGATAACAAAAGTCGGAGGTATCTTTGGCCAAACTGATTGGTTAGTGGCAAGCTCGTTGCCAAACGTGCAGATAACAAAAGTCGGAGGTATCTTTGGACAAACTGATTGGCTAGTGGCGAGCTTATTGCCAAACGTGCAGGTAACAAAACTGCTGCCGTAACTAGTAATTGTTAAGAGAAATTCAATATCCTATCATTTGTCTTGACAAAACAAATTGGATACAATCTCTTTGCAGATGACAGTGTAAAGTGAATTGCCCGTGTTTCCTCCTCTGTGTCTGTGTTCTGCCTTGTCCCTAAATGTTCCTATGCTGTGTTTTTCTTCAATGACTCATTTATATGCTAGTTTATTCGATAGGGCCAGATACAATTAATACACAGGCAAATTGACTCTTCAACAGTCAGAAGCATTTCACCACCGTGCTTTAGCCTATGCTAGTGTACCACAGCAGTCCCTGAAATTGTAATGCCTGTATATAACACTACTCCTTTAGGAAGCATTAGAGGGGCTTCTGAAGGGATTCTGTTTAGTATGTGGCTGCTAGCTGTTGTAAATAAGCGTCCTAGACCTATTGGCCCAGCCTGTGCTAGCTGTTGTAAATAGGCGTCCTAGACCTATTGGCCCAGCCCGTGCTAGCTGTTGTAAATAGGCGTCCTAGACCTATTGGCCCAGCCCGTGCTAGCCGTGGTAAATAGGCGTCCTAGACCTATTGGCCCAGCCTGTGCTAGCTGTTGTAAATAGGCGTCCTAGACCTATTGGCCCAGCCTGTGCTATTTGTTGTAAATAGGCGTCCTAGACCTATTGGCCCAGCCTGTGCTAGCTGTTGTAAATAGGCGTCCTAGACCTATTGGCCCAGCCTGTGCTAGCTGTTGTAAATAGGCGTCCTAGACCTTTTGGCCCAGCCTGTGCTAGCTGTTGTAAATAGGCGTCCTAGACCTATTGGCCCAGCCTGTGCTAGCTGTTGTAAATAGGTGTCCTAGACCTATTGGCCCAGCCTGTGCTAGCTGTTGTAAATAGGCGTCCTAGACCTATTGGCCCAGCCTGTGCTAGCTGTTGTAAATAGGCGTCCTAGACCTATTGGCCCAGCCCGTGCTAGCTGTTGTAAATAGGTGTCCTAGACCTATTGGCCCAGCCTGTGCTAGCTGTTGTAAATAGGCATCCTAGACCTATTGGCCCAGCCCGTGCTAGCTGTTGTAAATAGGTGTCCTAGACCTATTGGCCCAGCCCGTGCTAGCTGTGGTAAATAGGCGTCCTAGACCTATTGGCCCAGCCTGTGCTAGCTGTGGTAAATAGGCGTCCTAGACCTATTGGCCCAGCCTGTGCTAGCTGTTGTAAATAGGCGTCCTAGACCTATTGGCCCAGCCTGTGCTAGCTGTTGTAAATAGGCGTCCTAGACCTATTGGCCCAGCCTGTGCTAGCTGTGGTAAATAGGCGTCCTAGACCTATTGGCCCAGCCTGTGCTAGCTGTTGTAAATAGGCGTCCTAGACCTATTGGCCCAGCCTGTGCTAGCTGTTGTAAATAGGCATCCTAGACCTATTGGCCCAGCCTGTGCTAGCTGTGGTAAATAGGCGTCCTAGACCTATTGGCCCAGCCTGTGCTAGCTGTTGTAAATAGGCGTCCTAGACCTATTGGCCCAGCCTGTGCTAGCTGTGGTAAATAGGCGTCCTAGACCTATTGGCCCAGCCTGTGCTAGCTGTTGTAAATAGGCGTCCTAGACCTTTTGGCCCAGCCTGTGCTAGCTGTTGTAAATAGGCGTCCTAGACCTATTGGCCCAGCCCGTGCTAGCTGTTGTAAATAGGTGTCCTAGACCTATTGGCCCAGCCTGTGCTAGCTGTTGTAAATAGGCATCCTAGACCTATTGGCCCAGCCCGTGCTAGCTGTTGTAAATAGGTGTCCTAGACCTATTGGCCCAGCCCGTGCTAGCTGTGGTAAATAGGCGTCCTAGACCTATTGGCCCAGCCTGTGCTAGCTGTGGTAAATAGGCGTCCTAGACCTATTGGCCCAGCCTGTGCTAGCTGTTGTAAATAGGCGTCCTAGACCTATTGGCCCAGCCTGTGCTAGCTGTTGTAAATAGGCGTCCTAGACCTATTGGCCCAGCCTGTGCTAGCTGTGGTAAATAGGCGTCCTAGACCTATTGGCCCAGCCTGTGCTAGCTGTTGTAAATAGGCGTCCTAGACCTATTGGCCCAGCCTGTGCTAGCTGTTGTAAATAGGCATCCTAGACCTATTGGCCCAGCCTGTGCTAGCTGTGGTAAATAGGCGTCCTAGACCTATTGGCCCAGCCTGTGCTAGCTGTTGTAAATAGGCGTCCTAGACCTATTGGCCCAGCCTGTGCTAGCTGTGGTAAATAGGCGTCCTAGACCTATTGGCCCAGCCTGTGCTAGCTGTTGTAAATAGGCGTCCTAGACCTATTGGCCCAGCCTGTGCTAGTGTCAGTGTAGCCGTTCTACTCTTCTCCTGCTCCCTGTCTGTGGAGTCCCACTCATACTGCATGTTTTACCCCCCGGCCCCCCGGCTCTCAGCCCTCACACCCTGTGCTCTGTGTGTCACTACACCTGCTTGCACTTTTATTTATTGTCATTATTCGCTGTACAATAAACTGACATAAGCCAACGACACACAACACGGACATACACTTTATCGTTTCAGCAACTGTTTTGATAGTTAATAATCAAACTGAATAGCTGCTACTGACAAAGTAATTGATAAAGAATTGTCGTTGATTGACAACAACAGTGCAAATAATCCTTGAAGCTAAGCACTTAGTCAGAAGACCCATGTCACATCGGGCTTAACGACAGTTTAATATAAATATAATATAAATATTCTCATAGCAATAGACCATCATCTTCGATAAATAAATAAGCAGCATACGTAGCCTGCTTAGCCTTACTGCTTCTAAACTTACCGGTCTTGAAATGGTCCGTATTTGGCAGTGCTGCATTGCACAACTCTAGGCTACATTTGTAGCGGTAGCTTATTCAAAGAAATATGGGTATTATCTTTAGCATTATCCGCTAAGCTACGCTAAGCTACGCTAGTCTATGAGGAGCCACTGGCGTTTGGGAGAATAGGAGCGAGAGGACATGCCATCACAAGATATGACATCAGAAATATATTTAAATACTTCCTGTCTAACCTTTAACCTCAATTGACATTCTACCTCTAACTTAAAAAAGGTTTTAGACATCTGCAGCAACTACACAAAAACATTTTTTTGGTGAAACTTTCTAGAACAACACTGTTGCCATTGGAGATATCTCTGAAGAGGGGAAACAAGACTTTAATTCTGTTGCTCTCTTCACAGATATCTCCCAAGAAAATCCGGTCGGCCGAAACACCCTTGCGAAAAGTATGACTTCTACTACCCTTCACTTCCCTTTTCCTTTTTTTGGTCACATACAGTCACAACCACACACCGCTGTTGTTCTTTAACTACATCTCTCCAAAACTACCTGTCTACGTGCACACTTCCTGTCCTCAGGTGGAAGTAGTGTGTTTAGGTGGCTGGGAGGGGAGTGGTGGGCATAGTACATAGTACATATTTTATCTCTCATATGCATGACCCCGAAAAGTGACAATTCTGTATAGGTAGCGGAATGCTGTTCATTTTCTTTTTATTGAGTATTTTTTTCCAAGATGTGCCAGCGTTGATGTGGATATATGGGTGTGAAATGCATGCTCCCATGGCCTGCTATAAAGAGCAGATTTGTGTAAAAAAAATACAATTTTAAATCATTTCAAATACTGCATCTGTGCTTGATTGAGCTTGTCTGTTGCCATGGAACCACTAGAAAAGCCTTGAAAGTGTAAAACTCGCCCACCTGGCCCTCCAGGCAGGGTAAAGCAAATGCTAAAAATATTTGAAAGATTTGAAATAGTATTTGAACCCAGGGTTGATACAGAGTCAGTAGAGAAATAGGTCATAAGGGTTTGCATGTTTTTCAGAACGCTCCCTGCCCTACCACATCAACCAACAACTAACCTCCCAACTGGCCTGAGACAGTTCCATTACTCACTCCAGATCACATATACACATAGACACAAACACGCACACACACGCACACACACACTGCAGCTCCTCTCATCCGGTAACTCATCAATGTTTCTCTCCACATAAATGAATGACATATGATGTGCAGTTTCTGGGTCGTGAAGGCACAATAAGGCATAATTATGTTTTCCCATTTCAAGAAGAACATTAGGTAGCCTAGCGGTTAGAGCGTTGGGCCAGTAACTGAAAGGTTGCTGTTTTGAATACCCGAGCCAACAAGGTGAAAAATGTGACGTTTTTTTCCTGGTAACCTAACCACGTAAAACTCCAGACCTTATAAGGTATATCGTGGTTAATCTCTTGTGAAAAGGTTTAATGTGGGCTATGATGGACCAGAGTTTTTCTGATCACGTGGTTAAAAAAAAACTCCTGGACTTGGGGAGGATGAAAACCCTGTCAAACTGCAGCAACCTTGTACTTGTTCATATGAATTATATTTTAAAGAACAACTAGGGGTGTTTCCTATACAAAGACACAGAGAAAGTGTGTCTTTGTTGGACAATAAAACTCACAGGGCTGAGCTTGCTTTATGCAGGTTTGCATTGTATAGTCCTCCGCTATGCAACTGTAGGACTAATAAAAAATGAACTCACAGTCTATGTCAGCTATTGTGTTTATTGACTCATTCCAGTTAATACTTTTGGATTGAAAAAGTCTAGGTAGCCCAGTCAGCCCAACTTTGAATATAAAACACATTTGATCCCATTCACCTTTTCTCAGAAACGAATGGGGGCTTTAAATACAGTACACAAGGAGCTTCGTTTACCCTGGCCAGAGGGCATAGTAGGCTAGACTACGCAGCTGTTGTTAGTAGCCCACAGTTGATCAGACAGCATGTCAGATCTCTAGTGTTTAGGTGTATAGGCTGCTACATTTATGGAAGAGTTTTGGCTTGTCTCTGTTGGGAGTGATGGGTTACCGCGCTTGCTAAATAAATACCGGCAACCTGGTCTCAGAGCATTACATATTATTCTGTACTTAAATCCGAGACACTCTATGTTATGTTATGTTTTGTATGGTATGTATTCATTTGTGGATGTCCATCACCCATTTTGTATAATATGTTAGGAATTATAATTCATATTATATGTTACGAATTTGGAAAATATACAGTATGTTACGAATTTGCAATACATACAATATGTAACAAATTAGCAAAACGTATGATATGTTACAAATTCTAGCTAGATGGCTAACGTTAGCTTGTTAGTGTTAAGGTTAGGGTTGGGTTAGGATTAAGGTTAGGGTTAACTAAAAGGGTTAGGGTTAGGGGAAGGGTTAGCTAACATGCTAAGTAGTTGCAAACTAGCTAAAAAGTAGTAAGTAATTATCAAGTCTTTTATAATTAGCAGTGGTGGAAAAAGTACCCAATTGTCATACTTGAGTAAAAGTAAAGATACCTAAATAGAAAATTGCTCAAGTAAAAGTGAAAGTCACCCAGTAAAATACTACTTGAGTAAAAGTCTAAATGTATTTGTTTTTAAATATACTTAAGTATCAAAAGTAAATGTAATTGCTAAAATCTGGAAAGTAAAAGTAAAAGTAGAAATCATTTCAAAATCCCTATATTAATCAAAGCAGATTTTCTTTTCTTTTTTATTATTTACGGATAGCCAGGGGCACACTCGAACACACAATTCACAAAAAAAGCATTTGTGTTTAGTGAGTCTGCCAGATCAGAGGCTATTGCGATGACCAGGGATGTTCTCTTGATAAGTGTGTGAATTGGACCATTTTCCTGTCCTGCTAAGCATTGAAAATGTAATGAGTACTTTTGGGTGTCAGGGAAAATGTATGAAGTAAAAAGTACATTATTTTCTTTAGAAATGTAGTGAAGTAAATGTAAAAGTTGTCAAAAATATAAATTGTAAAGTAAAGTACAGATACCCAAAAAACAACTTAAGTAGTACTTTAAAGTATTTTGTCTTTACACCACAGCTAATTAGCTAAAATTGTCTGCGATGAGATTTGAACTTGCAAACTTTGGGTTGCTAGAGGTTCGCGTTATATGCCCATCCATCCATCCATCCATCCACCCTCACCAATCACTCTCCTTTAGTTTCTGCCTTAAGTATCTATCGGTCTTATATAACCATACAAAACATAACATACATGTAAATGGTGTGTCTCAGGTTGATGTAAAGAATAATACGAAATGAGAACAGGTTGCAACCGGAGGAAAGTGGAGCGGGCGCCTTGAGTTTGTGCGTTGTGCCCGGACCACTTCGACCTGCGATTTCCATGAATCTGATTGGTCAAGACACGCAAAGAGCATGCAGCAGAACTCCAATGTGAAGGACAGAGAAGTTGTGCCAGTTGTCAAATCATGAAGCAAATGAGACAAATCATGAGGCAAATCGGTCTAAAGAACAGCACTGTGCCCCTCTTTTTAAGGCTTTGCATCAATATTATATTTTTAAACCTAAATCAGCGGTGTGGCGCTACACCTGATTGAAAAGGGCTGTGGCAAATGTCGCCTCGCCACACGTTTTCCGGAAGCCCTGGTGTGTGTGTGTATGTGTGTGTGGCTGAGTCACAGGGTGGGCTGTGCTATATGTGTCCTCTCTGCGTTGGCTTGATGTCCCCTCTGATGTCCCTCTCTCCTGGTCGTAATGACACATGACTGATGCTAGTCTACGCCTGGCTGGCAGGTTCCCCCAGCACTGTGTCTAGCTGTGTGTGTGTGTGTCTTCTGCCTGGCAGTCTCCTAGTGCTGTCTCATTAAAGGGATACAGAGTAAAAGGTCAATGCAACGTTTGTGTGTGTGTGTGTGTGTGCCTGCGTGCGTGCGAGCGTGCGTGCGTGTGTGTGTGCGTCTTCCTCTGCCTGGCAGTTTCCTAGAGTAAAGGGACACAGAGTAAAAGGTCAATGTGACGTTTGAGTGTGCGCGTGTGCGTGTGCGTGTGCGTGTGCCTGTGTGTGTGTGTGTGTGTGTGTAGGGTTAGGGAGGTCATTGATGCTGAAATAACTCTCATCATCAGCCTCTGGCTGGCACGCATAGCTTATTCATTCTCTCCCCTTCCCTCTCCTCCATCCCTTTTCTTCCTTCATCCTTTCCTCTCCTTGCTCCCTTACTTTCATTCTTCCCCTCTCCCCTACCCCCTCCCCTCGTCCTTCCATCCTCTCCTCTTCTCTAGAAGGTTTGGATCTGTATGCATGCACTCTCTCCCCTCTCCCAGGTGGAAATGCTCCATATCTCTAAAAGGAGAAGCACTACTTTGGTTATTTATTCTTTCCCCCTCCTCCTTCAACCCCCATCCCCAATACATTACATTGGAGCCCAGAAGTAGGCTAACGCTAAGCGCTAACAGCATTTCTATGTTTAAAACATCTCTGTAGAGAGAGTGAGAGAGAGCGAGAGAAAGAGAAAGAGAGAGAGAGAGCGAGAGAGAGCGAGAGAGAGAGAAAGAGAAAGAGAAAGAGAGAGAGAGAGAGAGAGAGAGAGAGAGAGAGAGCTCTAGGTTACAGGTTACATAGAGAGAGCTAGCCAGACTGGGGTTGGGTTGTCGGTAGTGGTGAGATGTTTTTTATTCTTGAGCCCACCACCAACCCCTGTCTTCAGAGGACTGTTTATTACAATGCTTCGTAATATTAAGGTCAGTCATTTTTTTGTATTATAAATATTTGTCAATATTCTTATTCCATTTGACCACAAACTGTACTGTGGCAGTGAAAGGGTTAATATTGGTGTGTGGATCATGTAGCTTTACACCCTCATGGTGTCAGATCCTGTCAGTTAGCTGTACACCCGCATGATGTAATATCCTGTCTGTTAGCTTCACACCCTCATGGTGTCAGATCCTGTCTGTTAGCTTTACACCCTCATGATGCCAGATCCTGTCTGTTAGCTTTACACCCTCATGATGCCAGATCCTGTCTGTTAGCTTTACACCCTCATGATGCCAGATCCTGTCTGTTAGCTTTACACCCTCATGATGCCAGATCCTGTCTGTTAGCTTTACACCCACATGATGCCAGATCCTGTCTGTTAGCTTTACACCCTCATGGTGTCAGATCCTGTCTGTTAGCTTTACACTCTCATGGTGTCAGATCCTGTCTGTTAGCTTTACACCCTCATGATGTAATATCCAGTCTGTTAGCTTTACACCCTCATGATGTAATATCCTGTCTGTTAGCTTTACACCCTCATGATGCCAGATCCTGTCTGTTAGCTTTACACCCTCATGGTGTCAGATCCTGCTTGTTAGCTTTACACCTTCATGGTGTCAGATGATGTCTGTTAGCTTTACACCCTCATGATGCCAGATCCTGGCTGTTAGCTTTACACCCTCATGGTGTCAGATCCTGTCTGTTAGCTTTACACCCTCATGATGCCAGATCCTGTCTGTTAGCTTTACACCCTCATGGTGTCAGATCCTGCTTGTTAGCTTTACACCTTCATGGTGTCAGATGAAGTCTGTTAGCTTTACACCCTCATGATGCCAGATCCTGGCTGTTAGCTTTACACCCTCATGGTGTCAGATCCTGTCTGTTAGCTTTACACCCTCATGATGCAAGATCCTGTCTGTTAGCTTTACACCCTCATGATGCCAGATCTTGGCTGTTAGCTTTACACCCTCATGATGCCAGATCCTGGCTGTCAGCTTTACACCCTCATGATGTAATATCCTGTCTGTTAGCTTTACACCCTCATGGTGTCAGATCCTGTCTGTTAGCTTTACACCCTCATGATGCCAGATCCTGGCTGTCAGCTTTACACCCTCATGATGTAATATCCTGTCTGTTAGCTTTACACCCTCATGGTGTCAGATCCTGTC
Organism: Salmo trutta; assembly: GCF_901001165.1. Lineage (NCBI taxonomy): Eukaryota > Metazoa > Chordata > Actinopteri > Salmoniformes > Salmonidae > Salmo > Salmo trutta. The sequence goes on from NW_021823212.1 coordinate 48,817, forward strand.
TGTTAGCTTTACACTTTCATGGTGTCAGATGATGTCTGTTAGCTTTACACCCTCATGATACCAGATCCTGTCTGTTAACTTTACACCCTCATGATGTAATATCCTGTCTGTTAGCTTTACACCCTCATGGTGTCAGATCCTGTCTGTTAGCTTTACACCCTCATGATGCCAGATCCTGGCTGTCAGCTTTACACCCTCATGATGTAATATCCTGTCTGTTAGCTTTACACCCTCATGGTGTCAGATCCTGTCTGTTAGCTTTACACCTTCATGGTGTCAGATGATGTCTGTTAGCTTTACACCCTCATGATACCAGATCCTGTCTGTTAACTTTACACCCTCATGATACCAGATCCTGTCTGTTAGCTTTACACCCTCATGATACTAGATCATGTCTGTTACCTTTACACCCTCATGAAGCCAGATCCTGTCTGTTAGCTTTACACCCTCATGATGCCAGATCTTGGCTGTTAGCTTTACACCCTCATGATGCCAGATCCTGTCTGTTAGCTTTACACCCTCATGATGTAATATCCAGTCTGTTAGCTTTACACCCTCATGATGCCAGATCTTGGCTGTTAGCTTTACACCCTCATGATGCCAGATCCTGTCTGTTAGCTTTACACCCTCATGATGTAATATCCAGTCTGTTAGCTTTACACCCTCATGATGCCAGATCCTGTCTGTTAGCTTTACACCCTCATGATGTAATATCCAGTCTGTTAGCTTTACACCCTCATGATGCCAGATCCAGTCTGTTAGCTTTACACCCTCATGATGTAATATCCAGTCTGTTAGCTTTACACCCTCATGATGCCAGATCCAGTCTGTTAGCTTTACACCCTCATGGTGTCAGATCCTGTCAAGTACTGGGGATAATTGACCCTGAAAGGTAGTAACACAGGGACAGTGGTGAAGAAGGGCAGTCTGTGTGTGTGTGTGTGTGTGTGTGTGTGTGTGTGTGTTTCTTTCCTTGCTGTGTCCCTGAATTAGAGTAAGGACGTGAGAAAGTGTGAATGTTACATGGGCAGATAGTCTGGAACAGGACAATGTCAGAGTGACCAGCGAGTGGCTGATGGAAGGGTTAGGGTTTCACAACTGGGCTGGGGTAGAGCGACTGGCATGGTATAGACTTAAAGTAGATCAGTCACAAGGAATATGCTATAGACTTAGCAAGAGCAGATCAATAGGTCATTGTGTGTGAACAACTGGTACACTGAGAACAGTAGGATTCAGTGAAGACGTCTAGCGCATTGAGAAGTGTGTATATATGTAGTAATAATACTGGGAGAGATTGTGGTGTAGCTACTGTGGTGTAGCTACTGTGGTGTAGCTACTGTGGTGTAGCTACTGTGGTGTAGCTACTGTGGTGTAGCTACTGTGGTGTAGCTACTGTGGTGTAGCTACTGGGTTAGTGACAGCTGGATATCACTGCAACGGGCCACCCCTTGGAATGTGACGGAGGAAACAAGATCTGGATAGGGGCTGTGTGTGTGTGTGTGTGCGTGTGTGTGTGTGTGGTGTGTGTGTGTGTGGTGTGTGTGTGTGTGTGTGTGTGTGTGTGTGTGTGTGTGTGTGTGTGTGTGTGTCAGGCGTGCTGGGTTCCAGGAGTTGCAGCTGGGTAGAGAGTTATGGTGTTGTTGGATGGGGGTTTGCTGGTGGGTATAGGGGGGCCTGGAGCCTGGGCACAGATGAGAGAAAGCAGCAGGTGGGAGAAAGTGTTAGCTGGGCCAGAAGAGAGGACAGGAAGAGAGACGGGGACTACCAGTGTCAGAGTGTGTGAGAGAGAGAGAGAGCTACAGCACTGGAGACCAACAGGGAAACGATTCATACCCTCTCACAGGTGGAGTATTATGGCTGTTGAAGTTGTGTTAACAAGGCAGTGCTGTTGATATGTTGGTAAAGGTGGGTGAATAATGTTGAGGCGAGGTCATTTATCTCTGTCTGCAAACTGAAACATTGGGTGCGTCTTGTTATTTTAAACCTGAGTTTAGGGTCTTCAAACGTGCTGCTTCATTTGCTGTGCGTTGTCCCGTTAGTCCATGGGGTTTTCGTGGGGTTGCAGTATATGGTGGTTTACTGTCACCTTACAGTGTCTATGACTGAACTTGATGAATTACAACTTGTTAACTGGCAATGGTTGGGAGAAGTTTGAAGTGTGAAGTAAAGTTTGAAATAAGTACTGTATGACAGAGCTATTTTGGTTCAGGAGCAGCGTTCAGGTGCCTTGTGGACATATGAAGAAGAGATAGGATTTCTGCATCAAACAGGATGGGACCAGTATCGAGAGAGAGAGAGAGAGAGAGGGAGAGAGAGAGAGAGAGAGAGAGAGAGAGGGAGAGAGAGAGAGAGAGAGAGAGAGAGAGAGCGAAAGTGAAGCGCGAGAGAGAGCGTGTGCGAGAGAGCGGGAGAGAGAGAGAGAGAGACAGAGAGGGGGAGAGAGAGAGAGAGAGAGAGAGAGAGAGAGCGAGAGAGAGACAGAGAGGGGGAGAGAGAGAGAGAGAGAGAGAGAGAGAGAGAGAGAGAGAGTGAGAGAGAGAGAGAGAGAGAGAGAGAGAGCGCGAGAGACAGCACGAGAGAGAGCGTACGAGAGAGAGAGCAAAGAGAGAGCGAGAGAGAGAGAGCGAAAGAGAGCGTGAGAGAGGGAGAGAGAGAGAGAGAGAGAGAGAGAGGGGGAGAGAGAGAGGGGAGAGAGAGAGAGAGGGGGAGAGAGAGAGAGAGATCTTATCTGCATGCATTTCAGGTGCTGAAATGTCTATTTGAACAGGGAAGTGCAGAGTTAGAGTTGACACAATACACAGAGAGCCAAGACATCATACATCTTATCACTGGAGGTGTTAATACCACTGGATTCTCACCAAGTCAACTTCTTCCAATGACAGTGAATGGTGCTCAGTGTTCAGTAGAAACCACTCCTGACTT
>NW_021823213.1:0-10000 GCF_901001165.1 Salmo trutta
TGTTTCTGATTTTGTTGTCATGGAGGACTGATTGGGCTCATTGATTCGAGTGGAAAAATAAATGTTGCGCTCATGAAATGGCAGAAATGTAACCACTCTCAGATGAATAGACAGAGCTATGGATGCAAGGCCTGACCATCCATCATATCAAAATGCTTGTTTTAACCATGTTATGAGGCTATACAGTGTTTTTTACATTTACAATGTTACAACATTGGAGTAAAACAAGCTTATATTTTGGGTTCTCGTGGAGTGTGACAGATGAACTAAGCTCATGAGGCATTTATAAGTTTCAATGGATATATATATTTATATGGATATATATATTTAGTCCACAAATGGATGTAGCAACTACAGATTGTCCCCTTTAAGTCTATCCAAAGTGTGAGAGTTTGAGCATGTGTCCATTAAAGCCTATGGGTTTTTATCAGCATAAATTAGATTGAACAATAAAAGCCCCACATTTATCCATAGGCTGGGATCTACACTATGCAGCTGTTGCAAGAGCGCATTTTTCACTGGCTGTCCACTGTTTTCAAAAACAATGATTGATAGGCAGCTTAAACATTGTTGAATTCAAAGCTTGGACTATAGCCTACAAAAGCCTATTCCTGCTCTTTTCCCGCGATCTATCAAACACGATTTTGTGTGTCATCATAGTGGTCTTTGACTTGTGGTCTGACTCGCTCATGTGGACTTAAATCTGCGCCTTTTTTCAATGCTAATTTGAATGTCATTGAGAAAACAGAGAAGTGTCAAAGATTTTTACGCAAATATCCTTTCTGAATTTAATTGCTTGAAGTAATCATCTAGTTTTTCAAAAGTATCTGTAATCTGATTAAATTATTTTTTTCTGGTAGCGTACCGGATTACAGTTACCGTTTTTTTTTTTTATCCCTTACATGTAACGGATTACATGTATCCGTTACTCCCCAACCCTGACTGTTACAGGGACTATTAGGTGGTCATGTAGAGAAGCCTAGAGATCTAGCTACAGTAGCATTCCAAAAGTTGATGGTAGGATCACTGTAGGCTACATCACTTGCTGTAGCAGTAAGACCCTCTTGATAAGAAAACTGGAGCAAATTGACCGAGTTATTAATAATGCAAGGGTCTTTTGACTCAGGTGGTCCACACCATTAGCAACATCTGGTAATGGTGACTCGCATTCCACAGAGTCAAGTCAGGCCCCGCTTTCTGCCATGCCCAATCTGCAGTGCTACGCTCTGGCCTGCCAGGTACACATGTGTTTCTCTGTTTCCTCTCTCTCTCTATTGCTCTCTCTTTTTCTCACTCTCTCTCTCTTGCGCTTGCTCTCTCTAGCGCGCTCTCTCTCTCTCCTCTCTCTCTCTTGCGCTTGCTCTCTCTAGCGCTCTCTCTCTCTTGCGCTTGCTCTCTCTAGCGCTCTTTCTCTCTCTCTCTCTTGCGCTTGCTCTCTCTAGCGCTCTCTCTCTCTTGAGCTCGCTCTCTCTAACGCTCTCTCTCTCTCTTTCTCTTTCTCTTTCCTCTCTTCCTCTCTCCCTCCCTCCTCTTTTCTCTCCTCCTCTCTCTTTTTCCCTCGCCTCTCTCTCTCTCTCCTCGTCTCTTCTCCCCCTCTCCTCTCTCCTCCCTCTCCTCTCTTCCTCTCCTCTCTCCCCCCTCCTCCTTCTTCTCTCTTTCCCTCTCTCTCTCTCTCTCTCTCTCTCTCTCTCTCTCTCCTCGCTCTCTCTCCTTCAGATACATATGGAGGCAATGACACTGATCCTATTGAACATGGCCTGGTGATTCATAAGAATAGATTACTGGCTGGGAAGCTCACATTCAGATCAGTATTTCTGTCACTTGCTGATGAATGTGTCAATTGATTGTTGGCACTATCACCACTTTATGATCATTATAGTGCTTATTTCACCCACGCTTCCCTCTAGCAATGACATAACCTATATACAGTGCTGACGGAGTGTCTGGAAATATATTTATGCACTGCAGGAATATGTGTTAGATCACCTTTAGGTGATATGAATACTGTAGCTATTGACACTATATTTTACTCATATCTTCTATGTTTGAGAGGAGCCTATAGAGACTGACAGAGCGTATCATCCACCTGACTAGATAGAGAGAGAGATACTCAGAGACAGCGTGGCCCAGCTGTATGCCTCTATGGTGCAATGTCCAGCCCATCCAGCACCATGCAGCTAGCTACAGTACCTCCACCACACCACACTGCACCGGCGGGCCCTGCTGCCAGTCACTGGAATGGGCCGTGACTGGGCAGCTTGTTTTGTGCCATGATCCCTCACTGCTCACCGCTGCTGAAAACATAAATAATCCAGCTCTGTCTGCGTTGCTATAAATAATGGATGACTTGTCCACTGTCCCTTTCCATAGCATGTCAAGCCACGGCCATTAATAGGGGCTCCCCTCTCCCATTTCTCCCTCTTTCCCCCGTTCCCTTTTCCCCCTTTTCCTCCTTCTGACTCCAGTTTTATTTTTGTTCTGGTCGATGTGGCCTGTACACCTCTGTGGCTGGTCGGGTTGTCAGTCCTTTCTTGGGGTCAGCAGAGTTGATGGTTTTCCACGAGGGAAGAAAAAAATGGGTTGGTGCTATTTGGGATGCTCTAACATACAGACTCTGACAGAACAGAAAACAACAGCGAAACACTCCTTGACCTGGAACAAATATCTTAGCACTTTGAAGATAAGATACCATTTTTTATGCTTGTGTTAGGTAAGCTGGGCAGAGGTTGAAGCCCTGCCTGCCAGTCACTCTGACTCAGAGAAGAGGTAGACCCTATCAGCTGGAGACAGTCTGGAGACAGTCTTCCTGCCTTACTGTTGCCCATGGCCCAGATGAACAGCAACATGACTTTAAAGTAGCCTGGTCCTGCACTGAGCTGAGGGCACCAGAGGAGAGAGTGCTTAGTGCTTACACAGACAACACAAGATGCCCTGGTTGGGAGGATCCACTCATCTAACAGGAGACATCATGGATTATTTACATATGCAAACTGCGCTTGAGAAAAATTTATGAAGAACAGATGGCTATGTGTAGATGGATATGATAGAGAGAGAGCTTTGTCGGGTTGGCTTGGCTTCTGAACCTCTGACAGGCTGTTTTCAGGGCATGAAAACGTCTTGTATTCCTGTTCCTGCCATACCATTATCTGTGTTTAAGGGCGTCTGGACCACCATGCCAGATCTGAGGCGAGAGGGGCGGCGACCACTAGTAGCTCTCTGCTCTGGGCTAGACTCTCCAGAACAAGCTCCCGGTTCTCTCTCTCCATCTACAAAATAATAGTGGTAAAATCAAGGCCTGCAGCAAACAAACCCTGACAGTTCCCTCATTTGGAATTCACTTTGGGGCAGCTGTGGCACCCTCCAGAATGGAGGGGGGGATGGGGGGGACGGAGAGGAGAAGAAACCAGCAGTCTGTAATGTATGCGGAGTGTCTGCACGTCCTGGGTGACAGCGACACGAGCACTTGTCACTGGAGACATCAGTTCTACTTAGTCACAGTGCCTGCGGTGCCATCTGTATGACTGCAGTGCTGTGTGAACTCTATTAATAGTTAGCTACCTTTCAGGAGGTATTATGCTGAGCAGGGGTAGACGAAGGAAGATCATGGAGGTGGACCCCGAACCAACGAGAGGAGAAGAGGGGTTCCGGTCAGAGCGGCTTCTGTGCCGCCCGCCCAGCCTCTCAGAGGTTAGGGAACACCCCTCTCCCTCCTCTTTCCTAGCGAGTGCAAGGCACACATATTTATATGACAGGCAGAGTGACAATTTGTAGTGTAGAGAGGGAGCAGAAAAGAGGAGGGTTGTTTTAAATCAAAGTCTTGCGTTGCCACAGTAAATTTTTCATCAGTCTCCTAAATTAAAAATGTGAGCGGGTCATCACTTATTTGTCAAGCCGTCTTAGCTGCAAAAGGTGGATGTCACAGTAGGTTTGCACAAGACTGGGAGAGCCTGGAGGGAAAGCAGGAAGGAGACTGTGGAACACAGAGTGAGTGCTGATCCCTCCAAAGGCCCTGCAAAACAACACCACCGTTAAAGGGAATATTTATACTTACTACCCAAAGGGAATTCCTGGACTGACATTACTTCCAACAGAGATGGGAGGATTTTGATTACAACATTTGGAAACGATTCAATATACTAACTCCTTGCCTAATGAGGGACTGATGCATATAGTCAATGTAAACATGGCATACACTATACTGTAATTACACTTATATTTGACATATTAAGAGCCTGAAAGCTAATAACCCATACTGTATGCTTCAGAATCGTCAGTAATACTTCCCTCCGCTTTTAACACAAACACACCCAGTCGCTGTCAGAGGAAAAATATCTCATCTCCAAAACAGAAACTTTTCAGGAAATTGAAAAAACTGCTATATTTGACCATTAATGAACATACAATTTTTGAATCTTCAGAAGCTAAATTTACTAAATTTTCTTGGAACATGAAATGTTCAGAGTACATTGAGGGGAGTTACTGCTTTGGGTTACAAGGTTTTCATCGGACAGTGATGTTGTGTTACTTATCCACAATTATGATCATAATCGCTCACATTTGCAACAGTTTGTACTTTGAGGCAGGGATATGAATACATGTGGTTAGTAAACAATATGTAATTTTGTTGGTCTCGATATTGAAATAGAACAAACTATAAGCAAACAAAAACACGTCGTAAACTGTTTGCTAAAGCGTCCCTTGCTCTTCCTGTCTGACTGCTGTGTTGCATCTCTCCTCTATGTTGGCCCTTATTCATTTGCTTTTCTTCGGGGAGAGAAAGAGCAGTCTGTTTTGGGTGGCAGGAGAGTGATGCAAACACACACTCCGCCAATCAACAACCCCCCTTGGCAGGCATGGACAACCCTCAACAGGTGACTCACCAGATTTGTGAGAACCCAGAGATGGACAGTGCATGATGGGAAAAAGAGAAGTGATAAAAACACTGCTGCTTTCTCCACCTCTCCCAAAACTGCAAAATGTGCCCCTCTATGGATGACTGGCTGCTAAGCCCACAGCTGCCAACCGTGGGGGGAGCAAACCACAAGGTCCCCTCTGTGTGCAAGAGACTGGCAAAGAAAGGCCAAGTTAAAGATTGGCAAGTTTTCCTCAGCTGTTTCAAGGGTCAGAGGATCCTTTCCATTTCACTAGCCTCCTGCCGCTTGACTAAAAACAGTTCATGATTGGCAAAACACATGGTTGTTTTAAAAAACTGTGCCGGATCAACAATCTACTATCGGCCTCCAACTGTCCCTCCCTTCGATTTTCTTTGAAGATATCTGTGTCATAACCTCAGAGGTTTAGAAAATACACGCCACTCCTGAGTCGTGTTGTTTCCTGCTTCGAGCCAAGTGGTGAATGGGAAGCAGGTTGGGTTGAGTTTTAAAAGACCAAGGTTGGAAGGAATTCTCCAGACACTATTGACATATTTTACACATCTGGAGGAGTGGTTTTTTTCCTCTGAGTCACCGATCCCCTGTTGTTAGAGCCCAAGATGAGCATCTGTTGTTTGGGACTTCTTAGGTGAAGAGGGCAGACAAACAGATTGTGTTTTGGAGAATGAGGTAAAGGTTGTTTGGATTCAAAGAGGAGGCACGTACGCATCATGTAGGCTTCCTTTTGGTCTTTTGCCCTGTCCCTGTGGAAAAGGAAGGGGGACAGACTGGGATTTTCAGAGTAGATTGTTACAAGGTCAAAAGGATCAAAGCCAAGATGGGGGATTCTGACCAAATCCCTTGTTCCATGTTGAAAACACCCACCTCAAGATTATTTTTCCTATTCTCATATTATATTGGAAAAATACATCTGAAAATGTATTCTATTCAACTGGGGGAACTCAATAAAGGATGATTATAATCATATTCATGTTATGATAATTCACTGGTACTGCCAAAACTAATGTTTCTGACAAAACGATTTGATACATATTTGAATGCTGTTATGGTTTATGTATTATAGTAGTCCTATGCCACTGAGAGAAGAGGTGCTTGAATAAAATGAATTGTTTTCAACATCAATACTGCCTGCAAAATGGCTTGTCCTCATTGAATTTCCAACATAAGCACTGTAAACCGCTGACATATTGCCAGGCACTGGCACTGAAAAGTGGACTGCAAATTGCTTTGGCATCACAGTCGTCATTGTTATTGTCTCTCTCTTATCACTGTCCTATTATAGCCAGCCACTCGTTTTTGCTACTGCCTTCCTTCCAGTATTTCCTGATTGCATTTTCATCCTCTTCCTGACCGGATTCCTTTTGCCTAGGAACAACTCTTGGAGTAAACTCCCCTCCACTCTCTCCCCATCTTCATTTCCTGTGCTTCTTCCTCTGCATGGGCGGCTACATCCTTGGTTGGATCCAAGCTGTGATTAGGGGTAGTGACCCAGAGGAACTCCACAGCCCTCGTCACACTCAGGCAAGGCTCTGCCAGGCTGGGTGTATTTCCTCCGGAGACACCCCACTACTTCACTGACTTAATTACATTTCACACTGCTGAGGCTGAGGTACCGTCTACGCCGCTCCGCGCAGCTCCTCGCATCAGCACTAAAAGCAGCAGCCAATAAGGAATGGCTTACCGCTCCCTGCCCAGACATGCTGCTTTCCTTTCTGTAAATTGGGCTTCTACCAAACGGAGAGAGATGGGAAGAGGGGGAAGAGGAGAGAGAAAAAGGGTCGAGACCCTTATGAAAATATTTGTATATTATTAATTTGGTTTGGCTCCGACTTTCATCCCAAGTGACTCACAAATTCTGGAAACCATTTTCTGAGCTGAGCTCTGCACCAGAGGAATGTCGGCAGGGTAAAGTACATTGCTCAAGGGTACAACCGTTCCACATAACGTGTGTTGTATTAAAAGGATTGTGCTCATATTAAGTGGGCCCCATGAATTAAAATGAAAAAGGACCTCCTGTGAAATGAAAATAGATTGGTTGTGCTGATAAATGATCACATGAGAGCTCTGTGACGTGAATAAGGGAAGGTTGACCAGTTGCATTACATTTTATTTATATCAGTTAGTTGGCCCCTGAGGGTCAGAGAGGGGATCTGTGAAATGTATCTGTGACTGTATCAAACTCTCTAAAAGATGGTTAAGCCCAGATATGCTGTTACTGTATATTGTTTGTATAGGTCATTATCAATGAAACGTCACAATATGGTGCAGAGCGTTCAATTTGGTTTCTGGGAGGCAAGGAGACCACCAGCTCCGCTCAAACCATTGACACCGACATGCAGTTTTCAAAGGATTGTTTAAAATAATGTTAACTATTTTGGGCTCTTGAGTGGCTCAGCGGTCTAAGGCACTGCATCTCAGTACTAGAGGTGTCACTACAGACCCTAGTTAAATTCCAGGCTGTTCACAACCATCCGTGATTGGCAGTCCCTTAGGCCATCATTGTAAATAAGATTTTATTCTTAACTGACTTGCCTAGTTAATAAATAAATTATAACTCTGATGGTAGAGCTAAATGTGTGCAATTGTTTTGCAAGGAATAATGGGAATTGTGTTATTCTGCCTACGCTCTTCAAGAGGTGGGACATTACAACCAAATAGTTGTCACAGTTGTCAATGGTTTTAGTGGAACTGGGATTATCCTTGCCCCCCAGCAGACACACAGTTGAAGTCGGAAGTTTACATACTGTAAGGCTTGGGCGTTGTAGGAGAGGAATCAGACGCAGGAAGCAGCGATGTAGGGTAATGGCTTTTAATGAGCCCAATGGCGAAAACACAAGCCACCGCAAACAGCGAACTGAGCGCACACAAAACAAAGTGCCCCAACACAGGGGACAAACACAGTCGGCGCAAAACCACGCACTAGCGCCAAAACACCATCAGCGTGTACACAAGCAATTACATACAGAGAAACCAATCCCGCACAAAGAGCAGGCAGGCCTACTGGCTAATATAGCCACGCTAATCAACCCAACACAGAACAGGTGCAAACAATAATGGAAAGGGGGGAAAACCATAAGGGAATCAGTAGCAGCTAGTAGGCCAGTGACGATGACCGCCGAGCGCCACCCGAGCAGAGGAGGGGGAGCCACCTTCGGTGGGAGTCGTGACACATACACTTAGGTTGGAGTAAATAAAACTTGTTTTTCAACCCCTCCACAAATTTCTTGTGAACAACTATAGATTTGGCAAGACGGTTAAAACATCTACTTTGTGCATGACACAAGTAATTTTTCCAACAATTGTTTCAGACAAGATTATTTCACTTATAACTCACTGTATCACAATTCCAGTGGGTCAGAAGTTTACATACACTAAGTTGACTGTGCCTTTTAAACAGCTTGGAACATTCCAGAAAATGATGTCATGGCTTTAGAAGCTTCTGATAGGCTAATTGACATCATTTGAGTCAATTGGAGGTGTACCTGTGGATGTATTTCAAAGCCTACCTTCAACTCAGTGCCTCTTTGCTTGACATCATGGGAAAATCAAAATAAATCAGCCAAGACCTCAAAAGGAATTGTAGACCTCAACAAGTCTGGTTCATCCTTGGAGCATTTCCAAATGCTCTGAAGTGTACCACTATTCCTCTGTTCAAACCATTAGTACGCAAGTATAAACCACCATGGGACCCAGCAGCCATTATACCGCTCAGAAGGGAGACGCGTTCTGTCTCCTAGCGATTAATGTACTTTGGTGCGAAAAGTGCAAATCAATCTCCGAACAACAGCAAAGGGACCTTGTGAAGATGCTGGAGGAAACCGGTACAAGGTATCTATATCCACAGTAAAACGAGTCCTATATCAACTTACCTGAAAGGGCCGCTTAGCAAGGAAAGAAGCCACTGCTCCAAAACCACCATAAAGAAGCCGACTATGGTTTGCAACTGCACATGGGGACAAAGATCGTACTTTTTGGAGAAATGTCCTCTGGTCTGATGAACAAAAATAATACTGTTTGGCATAATGACCATCGTTATGTTTGGAGGAAAAAGGGGGAGGCTTGCAAGCCGAGTAACACCATCCCAACCGTGAAGCACGGGGGTGGCAGCATCATGTTGTGGGGGTGTTTTGCTGCGGGAGGGACTGGTGCACTTCAGGAAAAATTATGTGGATATATTGAAGCAACATCTCAAGACAGCAGTCAGGAAGTTAAAGCTTGGTCGCAAATGGGTCTTCCCAATGGACAATGACCACAAGCATACTTCCAAAGTTATGGTAAAGTGGCTAAAGGACAAGGTATTGGAGTGGCCATCACAAAGCCCTGACCAATCCTATAGAAAATTTGTGGGCAGAACTGAAAAAGCATGTGCGAGCAAGGAGGCCTACAAACCCGACTCAGTTACACCAGCTCTGTCAGGAGGAATGGCCAAAATTCACCCAACTTATTGTGGGAAGCTTGTGGAAGGCTACCCAAAACGTTTGACCCAAGTTAAACAATTTAAAGGCAATGCTACCAAACACTAATTGAGTGTATGTAAACTTCTGACCCACTAGGAATGTGATGAAAGAAATAAAAGGTGAAATAAATCATTCTCTTTACTATTATTCTGACATTTCACATTCTTAAAATAAAGTGGTGATCCTAACTGACCTAAGACAGGGAATGTTTACTAGGATTAAATGTCAGGAATTGTGAAAAACTGAGTTTAAATGTATTTGGCTAAGGTGTATGTAAACTTCCGACTTCAACTGTATCTACAGTGCCTTGCAAAAGTATTCACCCCCCTTGGCATTATTCCTATTTGTTGCATTTTCAACCTGTAATTTAAATTGATTTTTATTTGTATTTCATGTATGGACATACACAAAATTGTCCAAATTGGTGAAGTGAAATGAAAAAAATTATTGTTTCAAAAAATTCAAAAAAATAAAAAACTGAAAAATGGTGTGTGCATCTGTATTCACCCCCTTTGCTAGGAAGCCCCTAAATAAGATCTGGTGCAACCAATTACCTTCAGAAGTCACATAATTTGGTTAAAAAAAAGTCCAACTGTGCGCAATCTAAGTGTCAGATGATCTGTCACATGATCTCAGTATATATACCTCTGT
>NW_021823213.1:15000-51851 GCF_901001165.1 Salmo trutta
TAGGTCGTCACTGTAAATAAGATTTGTTCTTAACTGACTTGCCTAGATAAATATAAAATATTTGGTCCTGTAGTTCATTCAATGTAATTGGAGAATCCAGTGTGTTCTGGTAGTCCTTTAATAGTTGATTCTAAGATTTGTATTTATCATGTATATGTTTTTGCTGTTTGTTCTTTGGTATAGGCACAAAAAGATTGGAGAAGTGTTTATCCATATATCTCTGTTTTGGAAAGATACATCTTCGTGTTTTCTGTGTGTTCCAAGTTTCCCAGAAGTGGTTACATTCTATGGATTCTTCAATTACATTGAGCTGATTTCTGACGTGCTGTTCCTTCCTTTTTTCCGTAGTGTATTTCTGTATTGTTTTAGTGATTCACCAAATTGAAGGCGTACTGTAGGCTCACGTTTTCTGGAACTCTATGTTTTCTGTTGGATAGGTTTTTCAATTTCTTCAATTTCTCTCTCTCTCTGTTTATTTGATAAGGCGAGGAAAGGAAAGAGTCTCCCTCCACTGCCCTGTCTGTCATCAGCAATTAGCGGTCACATCAAAGCCCTGATGAAATCAGCGCCCCCGCTGAGAGGCATCATTATGGGTTGTTTGAGAGACTGAGAGGCCGTGGCTGCAGATCCCTCCCAGATCCCTCCACTGATCTCCGTGGGGACCCGCACCTCCGAATGGATGCCACGGCAGGTTCAGTATTCAAGCCACCAGGTCACATTCACACCTGTTCCTTTAACGGCTAACTGGGGAACAACGCCCCTTTGGAATTCAAATGAGCAGATAATATCAAGGTTGTGAGAAGAAATTTTTCACTGACCACAGATGTTTAAGTCTCTATAATGACTTTATACAGCGGCTCTCTCCTTTGGTATTCCTTGTCCCAGCAAGTTATTATAAGGGCGCGTTCACGTAGTTTTGGAGTACGGATAAATGGTACTTGGAAAGGTGTCCCTCTTAACTTTGTTTTTTCGGCTAGTGTGTGAGAGCTCTCAGGTGGACTATCATTCTGCTGCTGAAGATTATACCAACAACTCTTGTATGCATGAGTGCACTTCAATTCCCACATCCCTAAAAACCCACTCTCACATTCACCTGAGGACATCCTCCCTTGGAGTCTTCAGTCTTCACGACTGAATTCTGAATGAAGTTCCTATCTGAATAAAAAAAAATAGCAGCATTGCAATGAAAGAGGAGACTCTATCCCATCTCCTCCTCTCTCTGCCTGCCTGCCTGCCTGCCTGTCTGTCTGTCTGTCTGTCTGTCTGTCTGTCTGTCTGTCTGTCTGTCTGTCTGTCTGTCTGTCTGTCTGCTGTCTGTCTTGTCTGTCTGTCTGTCTGTCTGTCTGTCTGTCTGTCTAGTGTCTCATGTGGGGACCATACAGTGAGGAGGGTGATCATTGTAATCTCCACCGTGGCAGGGGACACGCCGGCTCACACCGGGTTTGACAACCGCTGTCACAGGTGTCCATGCTTTGACAGCGTCTGCTCCTGACAAGTCCCACTACTGTGAGTGACTGTCCCTCTCCACCTCTGTCTATCCCATCAGTCTCCCCCCCGTGCGCGTGCGCACACACACACACACCACACCACACACACACCACACACACACACACACACACACACACACTCTCTCCCTCTCTCTCTCAGAATACACTGCAGCAACAACTGTCTCCCTTGGCCCCTCTGTTTCCCTGCCTGCTCTGGGAAGATGACAAGCGTTTAAATGGCCAAAAATCCCAGCTTCTGTTTACCTTCCAGTTTATTACAACAGCCACCAGGGGGCTAGGGGCTTGGTGGAGAGTGGAGAGGGGAGAGGGGAGAGGGGGAGGAGAAGGGAAGGGAGAGAGAGGGGGAGGAGAAGGGAGGGAGAGGGGGAGGGACAATGGAAGGGAGAGGGAGAGGGGGAGGAGAAGGGAAGGGAGAGGGGGAGAGGGGGAGAAGAAGGGAAGGGAGAGGGGAGAGAGGGGAGGAGAAGGGAAGGTTGACAAGCATGTTTGTAACCACTCAAGCGCCTTCAGAAAGGATTTAGGCATCTCATCTGTTGTTTTGTTTGTTGCATTGTTTGTCACTGTTAATTAGAGACAAGGTAAGCACTCTGTGTCCCTCTCGCTATACAGACAATCAGAAACGTTGAGAAGCCAGAGCTGAAGAGCAGGAAGTGACACTGACCTCAAAATGTCAGCGGGTGTCTCATTTCATAATGTTTACGACTCTGCTCTGATCCCGCTCTGCTCCTCACTGATGGTCATCACCATCGAACGTCAGGGGATTTTTTTTATTCCTGGAACTTCTTGACTTTTTGTCCTCGGTTACCAGATTTGGCCGACAAAGAGAATGGGGAAAAAAAATGCTTTTGAGGTTTCAGTTTAAAAAGTGAGTAGAGTGAGCTCATTATGTGTTTGGAGGAAGCTGATCCTGCCCACCCACGCCATGATGAAGCTCATTATCCTTTTGGAGAGTCTGCAGGTCAGGGCCTGCCCTCCGCCATCGCCACGGCAACTAGACTAGAGGAACTAGGAGGTAGTTGAAGTTGGACGGAGCGAGGGATGGAGGGATTGAGGGATGGAGGGACATGTTCGAGTCCTCTACTTGCTAGCACTCATCTGTAGGTAAAATCTGTAGACCAAGGAAATGGAGAGAGGAGAGGAAATGGAAGGAGAAGAGAGGAGAGAGAACAGAGATGGGAGCAGTGACAGCAGCCAGTCAGATATGCTGCAGTGTGATTGATTGCTGTATTTGAGTCTGTTTAGGGGATGTATATGTTACAGACCACATTGTTTTAAAGGCTTTGCCCTCACAGTCCTGGTCCTGTTGTGTCTCCTTCAGCTTAAAAGACACCGAGACAAAAGAATGTCTTAGATGTCGTTGATAACCTTTGGTTTTAATCCTGGGTCTGCTCTGCCGGTGGGTGCCTGCACTTCCTATCTGCTCCATGCTATAGGATGGGATTGCACTTTGACTCTAGGCTCCCCTTTTGAACCCTGGATAAAACTAGCTATCTGTTCTCAGACTCCTGAGCCCTATCTGTGTCCCAGCTGGACAGCCATAAGCTGGCCTTATCTTTAACCACAACAACACCGGAGGTCTCCTCTGTAGGCCTAACGGGGCTCGCTACGGGGGGCTTGTGATGTTCATGCTCGCTTACACCCCTCCGGCCCATTGATAATGAACAAAGCTGCTGTCCAGTCATCTGTGCGTGTGGCATGTGCTGCCCCCGGCTCCCTGTGGGAGGACATGGTGAATCATCAGAACAACTGGAGCACACTGTCACCACGTGCCCATGGCTTTAGGCTCAGAAACCGACATCCAGACCCAGCCAGGCCCAGCCAGGCCAAGCCAGGCCCAGCACTCATTCCATCCCCTGCCCACGTAGGGTGAGGGAGGATGAGCAGTGCTTAGCTGATCTCCCTCTTCCTCCTCCTTCTTCTCCCAGAGCTCCCGGGATCAGGCCTGGCCTGCCCTGTCTGAGGCGGTTTGCTGTTATTGAGTTGCTCACTCAGCCACTGGCCTCAGGGGAAACCGCGGCGTGTCACTTCGTATGATCAACCTAAATATCATCCCAGCGGCCGGACCGCTGCCAGATCTAGTAAGCGAAAAAGTATGTGCTGAGACAATTCCCATAGTAAGGAGCAAAGGAGAGGGAGGAGGAGGAGGGTGAGGGTGAGGTAGCCTAAGATTTGATGATGGGCAAATAAATCTAAAATGTAATGTTCCGATCTGGACAGAAAGTAAAAAAGTCTCAATAAATATAATTAGAGTGCCAGGCAAAATGAATTTTTTCTCTCCCCACCTCAGCAAAAAGCTATACCATATCAACGTGCCACAATCTGCGTTTCACAGAGAAATTGCCCCTTCCAGCTTCCATTAAACACCATTGGTGTCGACCAATTTGGTCCTTTTAGCTTTGGACATTTTCCAGGAGGACCAGGTAGTATTGTATGGGTCTCTCAGTGAGAAACTGTCTGCAGCGAGGTTGCTTCATTTCCTCAGTAAGTACCAGGAGACATCAAAGGGAGCAAGGTGCAGAGGCATTCCACCCCATTCCTACACCGGGCAAATCAGTCTTTTCATTTATTGGCACTGCCAGGGAAGCTTGGTATAAATCACGTCAACCAGCATCGACCAGGCCTTAGTCAATCAGCACTAGCTCAGAAGTACGCATGGATTCACTGCTTTCTTTGATACAATGTGAAGTTATTTAAGAACTTTGATGGGTGACTGTTAGGCCAGCGCCATTGTTTTTTCTTTTAGTTCTCAAATGTCACCCCCCCCCCCATTCAGTTAAATTCAAGGGGCTTTATTGGCAGGGGAAACATAGTTATACATTCGCCAAAGCAAGTGAAGTAGCTACAACAAAAGTGAAATAAACAATAAAAAACGAACAGTAAACATTACACTCACAGAAGCTCCAAAAGAATAAAGACATTTTAATGCATATTATTTCTATATATAGTGTTGTAACAATGTGCAAATAGTTAAAGTACAAAAGGGAAATAACTAAACTAAATATGGTTTTTAATTTACAATGGTGTTTGTTCTTCACTGGTTTAGCCCTTTCTTGTGGCAACAAGGTCACACATCTTGCTGCTGTGATGACACACTGTGGTATTTCACACAGCAGATATGGGAGTTTATCAAAAATGGGTTGTTTTTCAAACTCTTGTGGTCTGTTGTAATCTGGAGGGAAATATGTGTCTCTAATATGGTCATACATTTGGCAGGAGGTTAGGAACTGCAGCTCAGTTTCCACCACATTTTATGGGCAGTGTGCACATAGCCTGTTTTCCTCTTGAGAGCCAGGTCTGCCTACAGCGTCCTTTCTCAATAGCAAGGCTATGCTCACTGGAGTCTGTACATAGTCAAAGCGTTCCTTAAGTTTTGGTCAGTTATAGTGGTCAGGTAGTCTGCCACTGTGTACTCTCTGTCTAGGGCCAAATTGCATTCTAGTTTGCTCAGTTTTTTTGAAAATTCTGTCCAATATGTCAATAATTATCTTTTTGTTTTCTCATGATTTTGGTTGGGTTGTGTTGCTGTCCTGGGGCTCTGTGGGGTCTGTTTGTGTTTGTGAACAGAGCCCCAGGACCAGCTTGCTTAGGGGACTCTTCTCCAGGATCATCTATCTGTAGGTGATGGCTTTGTTATGGAAGGTTTGGGAATTGCTTCCTTTTAGGTGGTTGTAGAATAATGATAACTCGCGGGTATCGGCCTAATTCTGCTCTGCATGCATTATTTGGTGTTTTATGTTCTCTCTCTCTCTCGCGCTCTCTCTCTCCTCTCCTCTCTCTTCTCTCTCTCTCTCCTCACCCTCTCTTTCTCTCTCACCCTCTGTCTCTCTCACCCTCTGTCTCTCTCATCTCTCTCTCTCTCTCTCTCTCTCTCTCTCTCTCTCTCTCCCTCTCTCTCTCTCTCTCTCTCTCTCTCTCTCTCTCTCTCTCTCTCCCCTCTCTCTCTCTCACCCTCTCTCGCTCTCTCACCCTCTCTCGCTCTCCTCTCTCTCACCCCCCCTCTCTCTCTCTGTCTCTCTCGCTCTCTGTTGTCTCTCTCCTCTTTTTCATGCCAGTAGTGTTTTCCAAACGCTTGTGCGACAGCAGCCCTCCCCCTGCCAAAGCACTCATGGAGAAGTGATAGTCAGAGGGAGCCATCATGAAATAAATATGGATGGCCATGAGTGGGATGAGTGAAGATCATCTGTTTAGCCATCTGCTTGTGCGAGTGCGTGGATGTAACGACTGTGGTCCTGCCTAGCCCAGAGAGACCCTGTTGCCAGGAAGGGGATTCAACTGAACATAAGCCCACACATACCAGGCCCACGATGCTCCACCTCCCCCCTTCCGTGGTAATGTGTCATGTACACCCACGGCTTTGACACACACACACAAAACACACACCATGCATACTGACGGCCACACACACACACACACACACACACACCACACACACACACACACACAACACACACACACACACACACACACACACAACACACACACACACACACACACACACACATTCCTTCACACTTGTCACATACGCTGCTGCTACTCTGTTTATTATTCTATGCATAGTCACTTTACCCATACCTACATGTACATATTACCTCGATTACCTCGGCAAACCCATACCCCTGCACATTGACTTGTTACCCATAGCCTCGTTATCATTATTTATTGTGTTACCATTTTTCTTTGGTTTACTTTTTTTAAAATCCCTGCATTGTTGGTTAAGGGCTGGTAACTAAACATTTCACTGTAAGGACTACTAGAACTGTTGTATTCAGCACATGTGACAAATACAATTTGATTTGATTTAATATGCTCACTTGAACGAACACACGCGCACGCACACACGCACGAACGCACGCACGCACGCACGCACACACACACACAAACACACACACACAGTCACATAAGTAATACCATCCCCATACAGTATACACCCCATTACCCCACACACAGTCATTCACACTAAAATACCGGTAACACAGAAGCAGGAAAGGAAGATGCCCAGGAATTCTCCACTGGGCTCAGGTTCAAAGCCTGGGCCTCTCTGTGTTTGACTGCCCTGCATATTCTCTGAGCATCTGGCCCGCCACGGACATTAGAAACGACTGGGTGAAAATTGCCAGCCTGGATTGGTGATTGTTCAGTTGGCAGTGTCCCCTGATGTGCCAGTCTGTTGCTTTCTCTGTTGCGAGGAAAAACACAGGGCCCTCTGTGTTTTCTAGCACTGTATGTGGTGGTGAAGAAAAATAGAAACTTGGCTAAACACACTCACTCAGCCACATCCGTTCCCCCACACCCCACCTCTCCATCTCCCCAAGCCAAGAATCCTTTCTCTTTCCAGGATAGTTTAGTTTGTTGCTGAGGGCTGGTAATTGTATGAGTGTATGTTTTATTAAGAAAAGACACAGTATGTGTTGTTGTTGAATTATATGTATTCCTTATGGGGGTGACTCTGTAGGAGCTCTCCAAAATCAATCTTGGAGCATTGATGGAATCATAAAGCGAAGAGGAAAAATGGCAAACATTGCCATGGCACGATGGCCTGATGCTCTCATAAATATAGTTTTTTATGGTGGGGGAAGTCGGAGGATGCCGAGACATTTGGCGTGTACTCATAGACCTGTGTGTGTGCTGGTGCATGAGCCCTAATGCTTCATATCGGGAGTCGTAAAACGGTTTTCATTTCATTTGCTTATACAATTTGTTGATCAATAGCTTGTGGATCAGGATTTATTGGGGGATAAATCCCCAATGAGGGTTTGTTGTTGAAAATAAGACCTGATTACATGTATGCTACCGTTTAACATCTCTTGTCTTTTTCCGAGGATGGTATTGTCTATCGACTGTTGACACTCAGTCTAACAAGTTAATCTAATGTCTGACACCAGTCCAAACGGTCCTCCTCCTCCTTCCCTCACTCTCCCCTTCTCCATGGCCCGAATGGAACATCAAGCTGTCACTGATTCATCATACATCCTCAGGGCTAAGTGTTGTCTGGGGAACTCAGAGCATAGCAAAGGGAGGGACTGTAAAGAGGCTGTTGAACTATAGTCTACTGTCAGTGGAGACGTTCTGAAGGAGAAACCCTCGGAGGGCGATAGAGTCGAGGAGCGGAGGAGCGGAGAAGAGGCAGAGAGGAGGCATAGAGAGGCATAGAGGAGGCAGAGATGAGGCAGAGAGGAGGCAGAGAGGAGGCAGAGAGGAGGCAGAGGACCATGGGGTATCTGGATTATTTGCTCGTCTGCAGCCCCTTGAGCCGCCAGACTCTGCTATCAATGAACCACATTTAAATGAACCAAAATGGCAAACAGATTTTCCTCTCTGTATAAAACAGGCTGCGAAATTCCCACCGGGATGTTGTGTTAAAGGAGATTTACCACCAACCACCCCTTTCATCCCTCCCTCATCTCTCCCACATCCCCACATCCTCCCCTGCTTTTGTCCTCTTTGATGTCACACAATCTTCTGTTAACCAAGCTTTCTGTTCCTCCTTTCATTGTCTTTACCTCTTCCGGCTCGTTTGACAGAGAATTTCACAACGTTCCCTTATTTGAAAAGGGACTCTTTTTGCCTACAGAAAATAACAAACAAGGACACTACCATTTCTATCAGCTGTAATGACGTTCCCCTCATTCGGTTTGAATCTCTACCAGTTGGCGCACTGCGCCGCATTTTCTCTGTTCTTTTTTCCATGTCGCCCTGGCATTTAAACTACAGTGGAGGAGCACTTTGAAATTCACCTCGGAGAAAAAAGAGTAAAGTTATTTTTGCCTCCACTGGTGTGAGTGTGTGTGGTGGTCGCAGCAGGATGGTCATAATATACACCCGTGTTTTGAACCTGTGTAATTCGCTGATTAACGTCATCCGCTCTGCCCTGTACTTTATTTATCTGGCGGTTATTGAACCAAGGGGAATCGCAACAACTGCAGTATGATTGAACAGGAGTTCAGACGATGGATGCCAATATGGATGGGAGAGATAGAGAGCACGGCCCAGTCCCAGACATGCTTTCTGGCCGTCCCCATGGTCCCCAGTGGCTCTCTGGTGATTCACCCAGCCACATCTCTCCCATGCTTCACCTCCATATGAAGTGGTTGTCCTATAAATCCCACTAACATAACAGTTGGTGATTAAACAGCCGTAGGCCCAGCTCCAGCACCACACTACAGCTCCACACTAGGCCATAAATAGCCCAGAGCCAGCCCCAACACGTCACCCCGACACTGGGATAAGGGCCCAGCCTGATGTCCCCTGTCCCTCCTGCTCCCACCACCCGGCCGGCTCTCTCTCTTGTCTATGTGGGTCGCTCCAGAGCCAGAGCATCCATTTCAAGGAGGGCGCTGGGGTTTTAACGTTGGGGAGTGTGATCTCTTTTTCCCGAAAAACTCTCGCCTCTCTCTCATGCGGTGATAAGAGCTAATCCGCGCCTCACATTAATCTGTGACCGAGATCAATTAAAAGCGTGCCTCGCCCTGATAGCTTTCTCAACCCATGGCAGAGTATAGAGGAGTAGTGGTGCTGGAGAGAGGGAGGGAGGCAGGGATGGGAGATGGGGAAGGAGAAGAAGGGAAGGGGTCTCTGCAGAGAGCCATCACCACCCTCAAGAGCTCTGGACGGGAGGGAGCACTGCAACGACAGAGCGAGGCGTGCTGGCAGGCCGCAGGGAGAGCGGGGCACCCGCGATTGATTTTTATCGCCTCTTAACGGCCGTGACAGACAATAAAGAACAGTGGCGGCGATGATCACAAACACCCCTGCCAGCAACGGCTGTATATAATGACTATATATACCCGTCATTATTATTATGCCCCCCTCATCATAATCACTATTATTATTCAATTATTATTCAGCATATGCGTTACTATCGTTATGAATTTCTCCGTGAAATTGGGTGTTGGTTTGGGAAGTGTCTGAGTTTAGATGGGGTGCCATCCCTCTCTCTCTGTCTGGCAAGGCTGCTCCTGACTCCTGCCTGCATTAGACTGGTGTGCTGCTCCGCTGCATCGGGCTCCAGCACCACAGCCTCTACCGCCATGTTGTGTTATTGTCTCAGTCAGCTCTGGGCAGCTCTGGGCAGCAACACAAAGAGGATTCTCCCCTCTCTTCTCTGGCGGTGTTATTTTTTTATAAAGTTGAGTGTAAGCAGGCAGCAGTATCCGCCGTGCAATGGTGTGCCAGTTTTATGGCACCCAATGCCAAGGCATTGGCATCGCGGGGAGAGCGGTTGGCAGAGTGGCAAGGTTTGATCCTGGAATGCAAACTGAGAGCTGGCATGTGGGATAGGATGGGTAGTGAGGGAAGAGGGAGGAGGAGGTGCGGGGGACGCCAGGCAGGAGGATGGCGGGGAGCGGTGCGTGGAGGACGGGGTGGAGGATAGCTAGAAGGAGGAGTGGGGTGAGTCTGGCCTGTTGCGGGGCGGCTGCCAAGCCGACTGTCACATCAGCCTGTGGGATAGTGGGATTTGGCGGCTCGGGGCTCCAGGCTGTTTTGGTGTGTACATCAAAAGGACAGACTGAAAACATTATAAAAAAACAACCTGCTTATTTTCCCCCAACATCCATCCTTCCTTCGTTCTCTCCATTTCTCCGTCTGCTGTTTTCACTCCCTCTTCTCTCTCCCTCTTTTTACTCTTTCGCTCCCCAGAGAGACACATTCAGGTGCTCTGGAATCTTTGAGGAGAAGGAGAGAGAAGATGGTGCATGCATGCAGGGTTTTTCAAACACAGGACGGGAAGGAAGGAGGAAGGGAAGAGAAGGGAAAACGTAGTGTCTGGGAGGAAATGAACTGGCCTAACCACGGATGCTGATACTCTTTAGAAACGCTACGCGGGAAGGGTGACGTGGATTTACCCCTGCATCTAGAGAGAACAAGTGACCCGGGAAGCAGTGACGCTATAACCCTGACCTTGCCGTGTCCCCAAAAAACAAAACAGGAAATGAACCATCTGCAATCATTTCCCCTGCCCCCTCCCTACACACCCCCTTCAATCTCCAATCTTGTGTTTTTTTTTGTGCTCCTGTCGGCACTGCTTCAATTACACCTCCCAGCTTATGTCGTTGGGTGGATACACCGGCTCACTGTTCCTGTTTTTTTTTGTTGCTGAGAACTGTGCGCCGTGCCGACTTTTGTATGTAGGCTACACAGGGCTTTCTTCTCATAACTCCTCATCCAAAAGACAATGCTTTTTCTTGGCTCGCAGGCTCATTTCCAACCCTACGGATCAGACTGGAAGCATTTAGTTGTGGCTCATCCAAAGATGGAACAAAAAGATATGTTTTTTGATTTCTTGTTGTCTTTTTTGTTTATTTGCGGTTTTCCTTATTTTAGGCTTTTTTCCTTCTTCTCCCAGATTGGCTCTGCTTGACTAGGACCTACTTATTAAGAGTGGGAGGATTGTGGCGAAGGCATGGGAATCAGGGGCAGATTTGCTCTCATAGTTAGCATTCCATGTCAAATCTCCCCATGCCAGAGAGCCAGAGGAATCTGAATGTCGGGCCGGGCTGGGGCTGGCCAGCTATAGGTGCTGAGTGAGAGAGAGGGTTCCCTGATATGATCACCTGCTGGACTTAATCCATGCTAGCCTGATTTACGACAGCTGCTTGGCTCACTTCAGACTTGAGAACTCTTAGTAAGCATTACAGTCGCTGAATGTATTGGCTAATAGCGAATACAATATAACTCATGTGTACAGGCACAGACATACTGCTCATTCTCTTCATCAGAGAGAGAGAGAGAAGTACAGTGATATCTGCAATGGATTTAACGGCATCTCTTCTCTCTTCTTGGATTCTGAATCATATGGAGATAACAAGCGAGTCCCATCCTCAACCTTGTTTTTCCAGTTGCTATGATGTTCTTCTCTTGTAGGTATCATGTCCATGTTACCAACTTGTTTTCCAGAAAGTGTCTTGACTCCAGCCCAACGTGAAAGAGTCAATAGTATCATATAACAGATATCTGAGTCACATGACTTCCTATTTGATCCTAGCTCTCTAGAATCTACTAGCGTGAGGACAGGTGCAGGCGACAGTGAACATGCGATAGGTTTGAAAAGTTATTGTGAATATTTTTTGAGCATTACTGTACTTGTACATGCTGCAAAACATATAAATTATTCAAGAATATGTTGTTGATCCTTTGGTAAATGTGGTAAAATGAACATGGCCCCTGGATGATGTTTTTTATGTTGCTTTTCTCCTGTTGTAGTCCATGTTACCACTCGTTTGCGGCCCTGTTTTGTTTAAGCATATTCAGGAGAGGTAGTCATTAACCTCAAGGTGTTTAGGGTGGCAGGTAAACTAGCGGTAAAAGCGTTGGGCCAGTAACCTAAAGGTCACTTCTTCAAATACCTGAGCCGATAAGGTGAAAAATGTGTTGATATGCCATTTAGAAGGCACTTCACCCTAATATCCTCCAGGGGAGCCTGTACTACTATAGCTGACCCTGTAAATCAATACATTTCAATGCACCCTATCATCCTCCAGGGGTGCCTGTACTACCATATCTGACCCTGTAAATCAATACATTTCACTGCACCCTAACATCCTCCAGGGGTGCCTGTACTACTATAGCTGACCCTGTAAAACAATACATTTCACTGCACCCTAATATCCTCCAGGGGTGCCTGTAGTACTATAGCTGACCCTGTAAAACAATACATTTCACTGCAACCCTAATATCCTCCAGGGGTGCCTGTACTACTATAGCTGACCCTGTAAAACAATCATTTCACTGCACCCTAATATCCTCCAGGGGTGCCCGTACTACTATAGCTGACCCTGTAAAACACACCTTTCACTGCACCCTAATTTCCTCCAGAGGTGCCCGATACTACTATAGCTGACCCTGTAAAACAATACATTTCACTGCAACCCTAATATCCTCCGGGGTGCCTGTACTACTATAGCTGACCCTGTAAAACAATACATTTCACTGCACCCTAATATCCTCCAGGGGTGCCTGTACTACTATAGCTGACCCGTAAAACAATACATTTCACTGCACCCTATATCCTCCAGGGGTGCCTGTACTACTATAGCTGACCCTGTAAAACAATACATTTCACTGCACCCTAATATCCTCCAGGGAGCCTGTACTACTATAGCTGACCCTATAAAACAACACATTTCACTGCACCCTAACATCCTCCAGGGGTGCCTGTACTACTATAGCTGACCCTAGTAAAACAATACATTTCACTGCACCTATCCATGTATCTGACAATAAAACATATAATTTTTATCCTACTGGAGAAGGCTTTACAGTAGAAATCAGGGATCAGGATGAAATGACGAGGATAAAAGGAGAACTGGAAATAGGGGAGAGGGGAGGGGGGTGGTAGTGCTGGTGGTGTGGAAGGCTGTGCTTTTGACATTGATGGGGAGATGATGGGGAGGGGTGGTTATTTAGATGTGTGTTTTGAGGACAAGGGTGTTTCTGGGAGGGAAGAAGGAGGGGAGGCTGATTATTAAGATGACAAACCATGATGAGGATCCTCCTGGGTGTTGTCTTTATTGCTGTGGTCTTATGAGCAGCTAGCGCTGTCTGTCTTGTCTGTCTGTCTGTCTGTCTGCTGTCTGTCTGTTCTGTCTGTCGTCTGTCTGTCTGGCTGTCTGTCTGTCGTGTCTCTGTCTGACTGTCTGTCTGTCTGTCCTGACTGTGTTGCTCTCTTTCTGTCAGTCAATATATCCTCTGTCTGCCTCTCACCGTAGGCCCCTAGAGATAACCTCAGTGTGTCCTCCATCTGCTGACAGACGCACACACACACACACACCACACACACACACACACACACACACACACACACCACACACAACACACCACACACACACAACACACACACACACAACACACACACACACACACACACACTAGCTCGTATCTCCAGGATGTCCCCTGATGGGGCTCCTATTAAGGGTAAGCGTCTCTCCCTAACCCTGTTTCATGTTCCCCTCCTCCCCTTTCCTCCCCATCGTCCTCCCCTCGTCGTGCACCTTCCCTTGACTCCTACAAGGTGGCTAGTGGTTGGCGCTTGGAGACTAGCGTCTATACTCGCTGCCATCCTGAAAAGCCCAAGTGGGTCCTTTCCTTCCAAGTCTTCCCTTGGGTGCAGCCCTGTAAAACTACCCATGGCTACTTTTAACTGGTGTTTGTTGATTAGAGTTGTGGCCGCGTCCCAGTCGTCAGCTTCAGCCCCAGCATGGTTCTGCAGGGTAGCGTCGCATCCAAATGCATCATTCTCAAGATGGGTAGACTCACGCTGTGCCAGCTCGCCCTACCTCCTGCAATGGCAGAAGCATGAAAAGCTGCTTGGAGAAATGAAATAGAGAAGAAGAGAGAATTGAAACAGAGGGCAAAAAGTCTACGCTTACCCCTTATTTCCCTCTCACAAAGTGAGGCATCGAGGATTTGAGTTTCATTCTGTCTTAATGTTTTATATTGGATTCATTACAGATCAGATTTACACAGCTTTTCCCAGGGAATAAAACTCACCCCTATATTGTCACTCATTTATCTTCTCCTGCTCTCTCTCCCTCACTCTCTCGCTGTCTCCCACTCTCTCTCTCTTTCTCTCTCTCCCTCTCTCTCTTTCTCTCTCTCCCCCTCTCTTTTCAAGGCATACACCCTGTTCTATCTCCCTGAACAGCAGTAGTCCTTTAATTAAAGGTTTTAAAAGCTTTTCCAAGTTACTTTTTTTGTATTGCTCTGTGCAGTTATCTTATCTAAATGTAATAATGGGAACCAATTTTAATTTATACATCCATACATATACATATACATTTATAAAATGACCACACTAATAACTGTAATGTTATGAAGATATTTGCCGGCACTCTATCTGCCAATGCGGAGATTGCATTGTCTCTCCATCAAGTTCCAATCAACTTGAAACATGCAATTGCTGATGTTGTTTTTCCGCCTGCGCAGCACCCACTTCAACCTCAGAGTGGGAACAGTACCTGGATTGAGCATATTAATACACTGTGCCGTATATTACAACAGTCAAATGTACAAAATGTGCATCTTTTATTTTTAATGACTTATGAATATTTAACTACTGGGGTCACCCGACGGAAAAAAACTCAATTGTGAAATCAATAAATTTGATTTTAAATGGAAGTCAGTATAAAGCAGTGTGTCTCACCCAAAAATACTGTAACTACCCTAAATTGAATCTCCTGAGATCCCCGCCTGTGCGAATTAGCCGTAATTTGTGACAGCATTGTGTGTGTGTACGTGTGTGTGCTACTTTCTATATTTCCATTGTAGGCTTTCGCCAGTGCCTTTGTGAGTGACTGCTATATTTCGGTGTGTCTGTGTATGTGTCTACTGTGAGTATAAAGGCATCTCTTCCTCTGTCAGGCTCATAAATTAAATTCTCATGTCGGGGAACATGAAACAGGAATTAAAAAGAGACTTCCACCGTGACTGGATGTAAGCCAGCATACTTTCAGCCATTGGCAGGTTTTCTCTCTCTCCTTTGCTTCATCCAGCAGTAAAAACGTTTTAACTTGTGGCGGGGGGGGGGGGGGGGGGCTGTGTGGACCTTTCTTTGTAGGGGTTTAGGATGGCCGGTGGTGATTCCATGGTGCTGCCTGTCCTCTGTGCTGTAAACAGGGACTGGGCCATTCCCTAGTGGGACCGTTTCATGCGGCTCCAGAGAGAGAGAGAGAGAAAGCTGCAGGCCTCCCAAACACATTCCATCAGCAACACCCCCAGGGGCCAAGGCTGGAAACCCTATCTGCTGGCTCTGCCTGCACACTGGAAAGAGAGAGAGATGAGGAGGAGGAGAGAGAGAGGGAGATGTAGAGAGAAAGAGAAAGATGGAGAGAGAGATATGATGTAGTGAGATAGCTTGAGAGAGAGAACCAGGGATGTGGAAAGACACAAGAGAGAGGTAAAACATGAGATATATAGAGAGAAAGAGAGAGGTACGGATTGTTATAGAATGAGTAAGAGATGCTGAGAGAGAGGAAGTGTGACTGAGGCTCAGAGAGGGAATATACAAGTGTTAGAGGCTGGGGTTAAATGCTTTCAGGTATTCTGCTTGAATATATTTCCTCCACAGCAAAAGGTTACATGAAATGTTTGTGCCACAGCACAGCAGCCTTAGGTTATGAAAAAGTATTCTGCGTATGGGGAGAGGTGGAGTGGATAACAGTGAGGAAGAAGCTACCAGTACATGTACTGTACTATACATCCGCATAACAGAATAATACAGGAGAATGTCTGAGTCATTCCATCAGGTTCCATTAGGAGAATGGCATCATATCACTGAACAAGGCCCTTTGTTAGTGATAGGGCCTGAACAGAGTCCTGGTTTAGTGATAGGGCCTGAACAGAGCCCTGGTTTAGTGATAGGGGCCTGAACAGAGCCCTGGTTTAGTGATAGGGGCCTGAACAGAGCCCTGGTTTAGTGATAGGGGCCTGAACAGAGCCTTGAGTTAAGTGATAGGGGCCTGAACAGAGCCCTGGGTTAGTGAAAGGGGCCTGAACAGAGCCCTGGGTTAGTGGTAGGGGCCTTAACAGAGCCCTGGTTAGTGATAGGGGCATGAACAGAGCCGTGGTTAGTGATAGGGGCCTGAACAGAGCCCTGGGTTAGTGAAAGGGGCCTGAACAGAGCCCTGGGTTAGTGGTAGGGGCCTTAACAGAGCCCTGGTTAGTGATAGGGGCATGAACAGAGCCCTGGGTTAGTGAAAGGGGCCTGAACAGAGCCCTGGGTTAGTGGTAGGGGCCTTAACAGAGCCCTGGTTAGTGATAGGGGCATGAACAGAGCCCTGGAGCTGTGCATAGACTTTTGTGCACCCCCCCATCACCAAAAAGTTGGTGTAGCACAAATGTCTTTTATTTATAATTCTCTACTGCTCATGTAGCCACACTTCAACATATATTTTTTATTTTCACATATGCCTTTCATCCCAACATAAGCAAGCTACCTAGCCTACTGCTCACAGAAGACGACAAATAGAGAATGTAGATGTTGTAAATCAGCAAACTAGTTAGCTAGCTAACTGTTAGCTTTGCTGTTGTAACAATTTAACTAGCCTACTCTTATGCTGTTGTCATGTCTTTGGCTATGCCGGATTAAGTGATATGACATGCTATCCTATAAAATCCTTTCTCTGTAATTAATATTACCTGATTAAGCAAATCATGTAAATGTAATTAACTAGAAAGTCGGGGCACCACGAAAGACTGTTTATTGAGCTGTTATCTTCCGAATAAACTCTTAAAGACCTAGTAATATTTTACATCAATAGCAGTCAATATTAATTGTCACCTTATTTCAGTCTCATTTGAAAGTTGCAAATTCTTGGTTATCTTCACGAACCCTGGCTAACAAGTTGAATCAGCAATACAAAATTGGGTTTAATTATTTATTTACTAAATACCTAGCTAATCACACATAATTACATATACACAGAATGGATCTTACATTGATTACAAATTATGTCATAAAGGAAAACGTCCCTAGCGGACGGAAGAGAAATGACGGCTGGTTACACAAAGGGAGGGGGTTGGGTTTGAGTGAAAGAGGGAAGACTGAGGAACAAAGGGAGAAGCTATGCTATCGTAAATACAGTATCTTATACATTCTAAATTAACGCCCATTTGAAAAAGGAGAATGCAATAAATATTTACTCTGAGCTGCGCTTCGGTAGGTTGGTCGTAGATGCTTGCCGTGTTGCCCAACAGAGATGTTCCTTGTCTCTTTAAGAGTGTCTCTGGTGGTAAACTGAATACTTGGCAGTGTCGTATTGTTTGTTAGAAGAGATCCTTTGTCCGTCCTTTCCTAGCC
Organism: Salmo trutta; assembly: GCF_901001165.1. Classification (NCBI taxonomy): domain Eukaryota; kingdom Metazoa; phylum Chordata; class Actinopteri; order Salmoniformes; family Salmonidae; genus Salmo; species Salmo trutta. Next base: position 32,302 of record NW_021823213.1, read on the forward strand.
CACGTTTACAGCGGCCGCTGCTAACTCAACGGCTAGGAGGTATCACTTCTGTAGTGAATTAGGGTTCAAAGTTGATTCCATTTACAACCAAAGCTCACGCTGAGGTTGGCTTAGTTCTGTAGTTGACATGTTAGTCCTTTTAACGTGGAACCATCGTCCCCACGTCTTTGGAACAGCTTATTATCTGAATCCTTCTGACATTGGACCGTCGCCCTAATGTACCCGGAACAGCAAGTTATTCACCCTTTTAATGCAGAGGCTGCAGGCCTCGCGTATTCGGAACAGGAGGTAACATTATCGTCAAGGGCTTATATAGTGGAGGAGGAGAAGGGTGTGTTTCATAGTTTAGAACCAATGTCTCTTCACAGGGGCAGGCCACTGACTTGAGCAGAGCTCTAACCTTATGAAAACCCAATTCTCTCATTTGGAAGCTAAAATTACATTTAATCTTTTCACAAATAGTTCATATTTAAACATTTCAATTTCACAACAATTCCATGTGAATCTGATAACTATAATGTGTAGACTTTCCACGATACAGTTTATGTCATCCTATCATTAATAAGAATGTCTCAGATGACAACCGAACTGACATCATATTCATTAAGTACCAACGCATATTTTCAACTGGTTGGATTACCGAAATATGGTTCCTTTCCCCCCACCTTTTGATGTTCCCCGACTCTCTATGTTTAACAAAAGGCTTTTCAAGAGTCCTTCAGTAGAGTCAAGAGAGGATAGGGAGAAAGGTTTTTATGGGGGGTCATAAACCTTACCCACAGGCCAACGTCATGACACTGTGATTGGAGTTTGTTCTGCTGCTAACATCTGCACCTTAGGCATACTTTAAAAGAGTTGTATTAAACCCCTGTCTCTGACCGTGAAAGACGACATCCAACTCAAAAAGTAGCCGGTGTGCCACTACTCATTCTATCGCTAGGCTTCAGTAAATTCTGCTTGTGAAGCAGCAGGAGGACGAGTGCAGTGTGCGCTTGCGTGGGGACAGAGGAGCAGGGGAGGGGGAATTTTCCAAGATTCAAACATTTTAAATTAGCTAGTTTGATGTGCAATTCGTCACAGAACATCAGAGAAAGGAGACTAAAAGTAAAAGAAAAATGTATTAATGAGAAATTGCTACCAATCTGAAAGGGCGCTTTTCTCATTGGATTGGCAAAAGGGCAGAGGCTCAGGCACCGCTAAAGTCCTATTGGTGCACGTGCCTGCTCTTGAAACAAACTTGTTTTACTTGATTTGAATTTGTTCTGTTACTACCATCTTCCTCTTACTAACAAGCAGTCAGATTGGCCCATTTTTTGGGAGACAGACATGGCAGATCCAACTCAAAAGTATCCTCCTACCAGTAATCAAGTTTCTCTGCCCCGTGCACATAGCGCTCTTGGGGCAGGAGGGTGGTGGGAGGGGTATTTTCAGAGATTCAAGAGCTTATGAAATTAGCTAGTTTGATGAGCAAATAGTACATTTCAAATGAAAACCAAAAATGTAAAGAGATCAAAGGAAATGTCATAAAATGTTAAAAATCCACTGCACTGCAAGGACACTTTTTCATGGGAGGGTTTAACGGCAGGTGCTCGGGCTTGGTTGAGCCCTATCTGTGCAATTGCCTGCCTGGGTTAGTGATAGGTGCCTGAATAGGGCCCTGGGTTAGTGATAGGGGTCTGAACAGGGCCCTGGGTTAGTGGTAGGGGCCATACTGATGAGCAGCAGAATGTGGAGGCAGGCGGTGTGGCTGGGAGGGGAGCGAGGAGCAGAGAGCCGGCTTCTTATCTCCCTGCGCTGATTTTTGATTGATATTTTTGGAGTCCCAATTCTTTTATCTGGTCGATCTAACCTGCAATGAGGAGATAAAGCCGGGCTGACTTTTCCATAAATGCATTTATCAGAGCTCTACAAGATCTCCTGCAGTTTAATATTCAACACACAAAGAGTACCTTCACCGGCTCTCGGTCAGTACAAACACACAGTTACACACATACACACCAATATACATTCACACACACACATATCATCTGAGGCAAACACATCATACAGATTAGTACACACATTCACCTGGTCTCACACTCACACAATGTTACCTTGCCGAAAGGGCCGTCTGCTGTAATAGCTTGGGTCTTGTCAGGCTTAAGTGCGTTTTTCTCCTGGTCCAATCATACAATAGTCCGCTGAGCTGGCAAGTAAGGAAATCAAACAACGATCTGTTCGCACCAACACCAACTAGTGGCAGGAATTTTTCATCATTCAAAGCTGCAATTTGAACTCATTATAGGTGAGTATGGCATCCAATAAGCATGGTCATTTATGGCAGGATCGGATCATTGTTCTCTTGTATTGTAATCTCTACCTCCTCTCCACCCTTCACACACACACACTGTCTCTCTCTCTCTCTCTCTGTCTCTCTCTCTCTCTCTCTCTCTCTCTCCACACACACACACACACACACACACACACTGTAAATGGAAGGCATTGGCGTGTATTAGTCCCACATAATCCAGTTTGGGATCAAAAAGTATCAGATAGGGATTGTCCCAGGGGGGAAAGAGTCCAGTGAATTACTGGAGACAATTGCAATATATTTACTGATATTATCCTAAACAGGTTTTAGATGCCTAAGTCGCAGTGATCTGGTCTAGTCGTTATTTGGGCAGTGCTGGTGCCTTATGCTCACTGTCAGCCGACAGATGCTGTGGCTCCTGGCAGAGTCGGGAGAAAACTCACGCTTTCACCTGGCTGATTTATTCTGGAAATAAAAACTTCACAGCTTGGTACACAGAAATCCCCAGGATCGAGCAGGGTTCAGCGCATGTGGTAGGGATGGAACTCCTAATTTATTTATTTCTCCAGCTTCTGGGGAATATTGACATATCTTCAACATAGTGTTTGTAGTGAATGTCTTGACCGTCTGTGTTTTCTTTTAGGAGAACATTCCAGAATGATATTTTGGAAAATCCAAGTGAATTCAATCACTTTTGAAAGCATCCCTTTAAATTTAAACAAAACTTTCCATACATGTTTGCCTATGGAAGAAGTGGTTAGAAAGTGACTTTTTGGCCCTGAATGCCAAACCATTCGGGAGATAGAGGTGCTCAAAGCTGACCCATTTTGCATACCCCACCATCACTGGAAAATAAAAACAATTGAGTTTGATATCATTTCAAAGCCTACAAACAGGCTGTCAAACTACTGTCTTTGATCATTTATAAAAATTATGATTTATTTTTAGATTTAACATCAATTATCTAAAAACACATCAGTTCAGATTTGTATCATATTCACATATTTTGTAGCTTAGACCCTACTTGACATCATCTCAGGTTTTTGTGTTCTGCCCGCCATTGGTTGAGACACAAGATGCTCTTGAATACAGGGTGGGTGTCATTTCAATCATAGAATTCATAGAATGGACCAATCCCTTCAGACCACTGCAATTTAGCTGGTACACCATTGACATTTAAAAATGCACTATGTAGAAATCGCTCTGCCATTTCCTGGTTGCTAAAATTGTAATAGTTCACCTAATTTCGGTTTATGGTACAAAACAAGCAAGTATAGTGTAGAGAATCATACCATCTAAACCTCTGTGAAATATCTTTTCCATAACAAAAAATATTTTATTTTCAGATGTTTGAAGCTGGTGTACAAAACTGAAACTAAAAGATACAAGAATAGAAATAGTGCACATAGAACAGATCTACCACTACTTATACTTCCTTTCAATGAGAATGACGGATATATATATATATATAACACACATTTCTATGTGAATTTTGTCAGGTCGCCTAAGAAGTTACATATTGCAGCTTTAAATTGAATTTACAATTAAATTGTAATTACTACCACAAAGATGGCCACCGGTCCACCCACCATGGTCATGTCTATCTATTATCTATATTTCTATTATTTCAATAGGTTTTCTATGGAGGATTGAGAGTATAATTTAAAGCAACAGATATAGCCATTGAAGTCAACATTCTTTGAAGTGTGTCTAAAGTCTACATTTTAGTACGTATTAGCCAAGAGCATGTTGAGTCTCAACCGATGGCGGGCACAACACAAAAACCTCAGAGGATGTAAAAACATGGTACAACATATGCGAATATTGTCACGCCCTGACCTTAGAGAGCCTTTCTATTTCTCTAATTGGTCAGGTCGGGGTGTGATTTGGGTGGGCTATCTAGTTTTCTTATTTCTTTGTTTGGCCAGGTATGGTCCCCAATCAGAGGCAGCTGTCTATTGTTGTCTCTGATTGGGGATCATACTTAGGCAGCCTTTTCCCCACCTGTGTTTGTGGGTAATTTTATTTCTGAGAGTGTTTTGTGTGCGCCACGGTTGCGGCACGTTCTGTTTATGTTTTACCTGTTTGTTTGTGTAAGGTTCACTTCGATTAAAGGATGTGGAATTACATGCACGCTGCGCCTTGGCTTATTTATGATAGGGAGTTTGAAGACAGCGAACGTGACAAATATGAAGAAAAATCGGAGTTCATGCGATTTTAGATCATTTACGTTTATGGTTAAAACATTTAATAATTTATATAACAAAACGTTTTTAAAAATATATATAAAACAGTTTGACAGTCTACTTTTAAATCATATCAATCTCAACCGTTTATATTTTCCAGTGATAAAGACGTGGATGTCTCATGGTATTGGGAGGTATCTAAAATAGGTCGACTTGAGCACTTTTATCACTTGAATGTTTTGGCGTTCAGGTCCAAAAATACAATTTCTGAGCACTTCAAATATGTATGGAAGGTTTCGTTCAAATAAAAAATAGTGCTGTCAAAAAGTGAATGGATTTACCTTACTCTTACTTCTCCTTGGAAAGTTTGTTTATTATAACTGTTGAAGTAAACTCTCAATATGGTGTTTTCATGTGTATCCTAATGACTATCTATGAATATACCAACCAATCCAACGTAAGTTAATCAGCCTCCTGAGATATAAGTCAGGTCTATCAGTGTTATTCACCCTATAAGAAGGTTGACCACTGTGGTATGTAGCATGCATTAATTATACACAGTAATATGAACATATATGTTATGATGCTGTGGTTTGAGTGAATGTGGGCGCAAAGGTCTGTGTGTGGGAGTATACTGTCTCTGTGTTTGTTTGCGTCTATATTGGCATCTGTGTGTGTGTGGGTGCAAAGAGAGAGCAAGAAGAGAGAGAGAGAGAGAGAGAGAGAGAGAGAGAGAGAGAGAGAGAGAGAGAGAGAGAGAAAGCAGAGGGAGAAGGAAAGAGAAAGAGAGAGAGGGAGAAGGATGAAGAGAGGAAACAGAATGAGTTACAGAAAGAGAGAGAGAGAGAGAGAGAGAGAGAGAGAGAGAGAGAGAGAGAGAGAAGAGAGAGTGACCACATCACAGTGTGACTGAGTGAGACAGAGCGGAGCAGCTGTGGCTCTTTATACAGTGATGAGTCCAAAGTGGAGGGGATTTGGTTGCATGCTGGGAGAAAAGGTCGCCCTAATGGACAGGAAGTGACACGGGCTACAGAGAGCTTGGATTAAATGGATGGGACGGTGTGTTCCAGGCCTGCACAGTGTGTGTGTGTCAGTGTTTTTGTGCGTGTGAGTGAGTGAATTTGCGCGTGTTTTAGGCACTAGGCAGACATGACGGGCGATGACAGGGACTGTTGCTATTCTAGGCCTTAATTTGGAGTAATTCCTGTTTTTTCTCGGGCATGTATCTGTGAGGATTTGTTTTGTAGGGAAGTCTGGCCCAATCTGTTCCTGTGATATAACTATGTATATATATTTGTATAGGTCCTAATCCACATTACTAGGATTTACCATGAGATACACAGGGATTTGAAGAGATCAACGTCTGTTCACTGACAGAGAAACAGAAAAATCTGTATTTTTATCATTTCTTTTTTGTTGTCATCCCTGCATGTAGCAGGGAGTGCCCCAGACTGTTATTCTTCATAATCAGTTTTTTCATGTTCATGTCAAAGATATTGTTGTTCTCTCACCCTCATGTACTAATGCCAAGACACTGTGACAGGCCTAAATCCTTATCGCGATTACCCCTTGTTGTTACTCTTAAGTATACTTAAGTATGGACAGTGATGATTCTACAGTATGTCAAAACCCCAAATCCCATATCTCATTTTCCCTTTGAACAATTTCTACATCTGGCGATAGTCTCCAAAATATCTGCCTTGATAACTGATGATTTAGTTGGACTTGTTTTTACATTTTCTCTCCATCAGGAATCACTCCAATCCCACTCCCGATCTTCCATCTGCACCACTGGTGCCCACAGTCAGACCCTGCTGCCCAAGTGTGCTATCCATCAGTACCCCACAGCCCAAGTCCATCCGGGTAGTGGGCGCTAGCTAAGCCTCCAGGCTGCTTAACTGTCAAGAGGCTTTGTGCCGTATCCTTTTACACTGAGCAAGACAATTAGGCTGGAATCTGGGCTCAAAGACCCTCCTCAGATTCCCCATCGCCAGCCCATATTGTCCACATCAACTGGCTATTTCAACTGATGAAACAACCAACCGCAAACGCATTGGCGGAATTGTTTCTGACAATGGGCTCTGTTTTCACTTGCTCTTTCATTTTATAAAGAGGTTTTGATGATGGTCTTGGGGTAAGACATGTTTTTTTGATACGGTAAGAAAAACGAGACGGAACCCCCACTGGGGTGTATCTCTCCATGCTTCTCTGAGATGATGCCTCCCAGCACTTCTACACAGTACGCCTCTATCTCACACTGAGACTGGAATACTGTATCTAGAACAGAGGACTTGACCAAGTCACGAGCCCGTGGAGAACAAAAGTTGCAATTTCTGCTGCCGGAATATAGTATCACCATCTCTCCGTCTCCAGTGTGAGTAACAAAAGACGAGAGTAGAAACAAGAAAAGAATAGATTGTTTCATGCGTCCGTCTCTGCCTGTGTCGGCCTCTCGACCCATTGCTTTGGTCCTGTTTCCCTTCCCTCTCTGCTCCAATATGATAAGATTTACTGGCATGTATAAATCACTAATCTTGTTTATTCGCTGGAGCTATTTGGATCCCGACATCACCGCTAGAAATAATGCATCCAAATCTCAGCTGGAGGTCAGATGGAAGAGGGAAAAAAAGGAAATGCATTTTTCTCTTTCTTGCTACCACTATTTTGTTGTTAGTATTACTATTATTATTATTTTTCACGGTGGTTTCTTGCATCCATCTCGACTGTCCTTGGCCACCGTCTCTATCTCAGCACCCCAAATCTACCTAAACCCTGCCAGGGTGCTGTGATGAAGGGAGGGACGTGCAGGTATGGAGATGACAGCAGGAAAGGGCCACAGCCTGGCAGTCTGTCTTGGAGGAATGGAGAGATGTGCTGATTGTAGTTTCTGTTCTTAAATTCCCTCTCTTTGACAGGTCGGACTAGGACTTTTGGAATCCATACCATTTTTCCAGAACCAGTGGTCGTAATTGCTAAATTTACACTAAATTATTTAATTGATCTGTTGAAAAAAACAGTAGTGGTTGGGGCCAGCAGGAAAGTGAAGAGAAAATAGGGAGAGGGGTTAAGCAGAGAGCCAAAACTGTTTTCAGAGTTGCTCTGTGGTGTAGAGATCTTTGATGCTAAGAAGCTTGTCATGCCTTCTCAACTCCCCCCCCTCATTCCCACCCCACCCCAGCTACGGGATCCATTCAGATAAGCCCAAAGGTTTACCAGTTTAACTTTAGAGAGAAATCGTCCGACTTTTAGAGTTGATCTCATGCTTTTCAACCACAAATCCTCCTTGCAAATCTTTCTTGCCAAGACCTCTGACACTACACAACGCTGTGTGGACATTGGATAGCTATCATTTCCTACTGCCCTATCTGGGTAGGATGCCTCTTACAACTCCTGCCTCTCAAACCCACAATCTGAAGGTGTTTAGGCTTGTGTATTCGTATTAATGTTTGTTAGGTTGAATCTAGTAAAACAGCGTTTAACCTCTCCTATTACATGAAAGGGGAATGAAAACAATCCTATTTAGCAGATGTAATCTTTATGATTAATAGCTATCTATACATGATAAAAACACCACATAGCAATCTTCATAGCACTGACATAGGCACACACAACAAACAAGTATTTCCCTGCACAGGTCCTGGCAATCTTTCCATCGGTGATATTATTGTTGAATCACTGAATTCAATTCAGCAGCAGGACAAAAATAAAGCACAGCCTAGCACAGCACAGGGCTAAAGCGTTTCAGTTGAAAGAGAGTTTTTATTTGCTCTGTGTCTCACTACCTAATAGATTGGACATCAAGATACCCGCTGGGGGTTGACGGAGGGAGGGAGGGAGGGAGGAGGGAGGAGGGAGGAGGGAGGGAGGGAGGGAGGGAGGGAGGGAGAGAGAGAGGAATGGAGGGAGGGAGGGAGGTAGAGAGAGATGGAGGGAGGGAGGGAGGTAGAGAGGTAGATGGAGGGAGGGAGGGAGGTAGAGAGAGATGGAGGGAGGGAGGCATGCCTGTCCCTCCCTGGGCTTTACTCTGCAGTTGCATCAGGCATGGTGGTTGGTGGATGGAAGCAGATTTCGGATTTCACTCACGTACAGCGAGTACCCTAGAAAGGAAACAGGTGGTGGAGAAGCAGGGGTGGGCTGGTGGGGTGGGGAGAGGAGGTACTATTGTAATTAATGCTGCAGATGCTGCTCTCTGCAGCGCATCTGGGCAGCACTATCATTTCCAGATATCTTCTCCAAATTGTCTGAAAATCCCTGCGGCTTTCCAAATCCTTTTTAAATCTCTCTGTGATTTTGTCTATTTTCCTTTTTTACATTTTTCTGATTTATTTTTACCCTCAAGCTAATTTTCTTCTGCTTGTCTTCAGGCTTACCTCTGTCCCCTCCCTGTGCCTCACTCTGTTTACATTAAGCAAGCCTCCTCTCCTTCTCCTCTCTCCTCTCTCCCCCTCATCTCCCCTCTCCTCTCTTCGACCCATCATACCTCCTCCCGTCTTCCTTTCTTCACCGCCTTTCTCCACACCTTACCACTCTCTTCCTCTACCTCCCTGTATCCACCGCCCTCTCAGAGACACACACACAAACACACACACTGGCCTCTCCCCGGTGATGTGGTCCCCTGGCATGTGCGTGTGCACGGGCCTGTCAGAGTAAAGAGCCCCAGTCTCCTCCGATTACACCGTGCTCAGGATTAGAGGGAATATGCTCTAACATATTCAGTCTGGTATTACGCTGATATCCCCTCAACGCTGCTGCTTCACATCACCGCCACAGCCGGGCCAGGATGCAGGCCAGCCAGAACGCCAGCCGGAACGCAAGCCTCTCAGATAGCAAAGCGGAACGACACAGCAGCATCACAACGATGATGCACGCTTCACCCAATACCAGAGACAACTGGTGTCGGTTTCAGAACACAAACAGAGACACACTAGCTTTTACAGATGAGGGGAGAGAGTGCAATCACCCTGTTAATAAAACAAAAAGGCAATTTAAAAAGCTAAGAGGAAGATGGAAATTGTATTTTAATGTATTACTGTATATACTTCCCATCAGAATTTTGTAAAATTGCAACATGTAAGTGAATAAAATCTCTCTTTTTCCTATTTTCCAACCCAAAAAGTAGACATGTTTTGATTTGCATTCACTCTCACATCAAAGGCACATTAACATAGAGGGCAAAGTATTCAATGATCTTCTGAATTTCTACTCTCTCCCCTTATCTCCCGCAACTCTGCAAGTGCACTCTGCCGATGGAGAAAAGAGAAAAAAAGGGTCTCTGCATAAAAAGGCAAGCGAGTGAAATCTAAAACAGTTGCTGAGGAACTCTAAATAATCATGGGCGCTTTTGGAGATGAATGCATTAGCATATATTAGTGGTGGCAATGCAATCACTAGTCTCAGGGTGGTGAGGGCCCCTCTGGGTTCATCTCTGTATCCTCCGCTTCAAATCCCCACCTTCTGCCCCGCTCCACACACACTGACCCCCGGGACCACAGGGCCAGGTGGGACGTGCTTCTGAGAGGAACAAGTTTGAGACCCCCATTGGTCTGTGGAAAAGTGCCTCGGGCTGCTGATAAGATGATGGGGGAACATGTCGGGGGGGGGGGGGGGGGGGGGGGGGGTCGGAAACCAGTCATTCTTTTTCCTTTCTTTCTCCAGGCGCTGCAGAGATGGCCACAGTCACTGAGGACTGAGGAGAGAGGGATGGCTGGGAAGTAGCCCGTGGGAACCTGAACTGGAGTAAGAAATACCTAGCTAGTTGTAGAAGGAGAATTTGTCCCCCAAGTATGGCTGTGATCTTACAATGACTGACACTATTTTACAATGACTAACGTTACAATTGTCTTACAATGACTGACACGACTATTATCTTACAATCACTGAAATTACCATTATCATGTGATCTTACAATGACTGACATTACCATTATCATGTGATCTTACATGGACTGAAATGACCATTATCATGTGATCTTACAATGACTGACATTACCATTATCATGTGATCTTACATGGACTGAAATGACCATTATCATGTGATCTTACAATGACTGACATTACCATTATCATGTGATCTTACATGGACTGAAATGACCATTATCATGTGATCTTACGTTGACTGGCCATTATCTTACCTTATCTACATTGCCATTGTCATTATCACTATGACTACAACATTAACACTACCGCTTGTAGCTATACTACCACCACCTGTGAGCACCAGTACAGCTAACATTTCCACAACAACAGCTACTCCTTCTCACTTTAAGATAATCATTATCACTGTCGGGAATGTTGCTATTACTTGTCAGATGTAGGAATGTCACAATCTCGGTCTCTCTCAAGCCCAGAGATGAAGCTCTACAGCTCCAATATGTTTATGATGCCGAGAGATGAAGAGGGGAGAAAGGAGGGGGGATGGGTGTTTGTGTGAATGCGCGTTTCTGTGTGTGCGTGCGTGTGTGGTGTGCGCGTGTCATGTGTTCATGCTCATGCATGCGTGTGCGTTCACTCACTTTCAAGAAGAGAGAGGGGGGGTTACTGTAGCCTTGAGCATTTGCATTCCTATAGAACCCCTCATCTTCATTAAGATTTCCGGAAAATCAGAGGGAGGCTTAAAGAGAGAGAGAGTATCTCTCTACTGCCAAGGAAATACACAGTTCATTTGCAACTGACAGAGGGCCTTGTGTACTTCCACTGTCTCTCCATAAACACTCTACATTAGCATAGTCTTTCTCAAGTTCATAAAGCACCGCATATGGACCTGCCGCACACTAACTACCGTCACTTTAATGAACAATGTGTCGCACCTTTGATATCAACCAGACTGGTGCCGCTGTGACACATTATATTGAATTCCCTCCTCCTATTGTCCTTCTCTTTGTGTGTTGTCACATGCTACCATTTCATTAGAAGGGTACCGTGCATATACATGTGTGTACTGTAGAATAGAGCGTACTGGTAGCTTGTGTATTCTGCCCACACCATGCCACACATTTCCCCCTCTGCCTCTGTTGCTCAGCTTGCATTTGCGAGATAGGGTCGTCTGAAGGCACCATTTGCCTCTTAAGCGGTAACACAGATTGCTTTTGAATGCACCTTGATATGAAAGAGGGGCCGTTTGCGATGCCAGGGGCCTTTGACGTCACTTTGAGGGGCTTAGGAGGCCTGCCGACTGGGCTGACAGCATGGCTGGATACCTGGTGCGGGGGATAACCACTATCCTCGCGTCTGCAAAACCCACAATAATAGGCTGCAAACTAAAAAGAAACATTCTGGCATCTACTTGTGAGTTCTTTTACTCAGCTAGAACTTTTCCTGTGTTGGAAAATGAAAGCCGTTGAGCATCGTAGCACTTTGTGTAGTAAACTTTGCCCATCACCGTGGTGTGTTTCAGTTTTAGCATGCTGTTCTCAGTCTCAGGGCTTGGGTCCATGTGTGTTCCAGGTCGTTTTTTTTGTCTAATTGTCTCTCTGCTATGTCTCAATGAAAGACCACATAAAAGAGTTGGCCAGAAATAGAGTCTGAATGGAGAAAAGTGAAGATAAAAAGCACAGATAAATGGAGAGACAGCTAATTTCCCAAGAGAACGAGAGTCAACCCCCCCTGATGTTACAGGTGCTACCGCCTCCTCCCTCTCCCACTCTTTTCATCTCTCTTTATACCTCCCCCTCTCTCTCTTCCCCCCTCTTCTCTCTGTCCTCCATTTCCCTCCCTCCCTCACCCAGGCTGGGTAAATGTCAGAACAAGCTGCAGCTCTTCCCGGACCACGCAGTGGGAGACAGACCAACCTCATCGCCTTGGCAACCCCTCTGTTCACTCTTCAAAGGACGAGTCAAGGGAGAAGAAGAAAGGCGCTTTTATGCTCCTGACCTCCCTGCACCCCCTCCTCCAGCCCCCCTCCCACCATGTTGCACTGTTAGCCCAGGCTCTGGCACATGTGGATGGGCTCCCAGGCCTCAACTTACATTTTTTTTTTATTCCTTATCTTACCAGGTGAGTTGACTGAGAATACATTCTCACTTACACCAATGACATGACAGGATAGAGAGAGGGAGTGGGAGAAAGGGGTGAGAGGTAGGAGAGAGACTGTCATAGGGTTTCAAGGGAGGTGGTTCTCTTTGCCTTTGTGGGGATGATGCTTTATACCTGTGTGATACATTTGATGTTTCACTTTCCTAAATACTCCCTATGAAGTAGAGGAGATACTGTAATTCTTCAAATGAAATCCAAACTTTTTTGATATTATGAATCAGAATATTGTTAACAGCCCATATATTAGATATTGTATTATTTACTGATACTAAGGGACAGTTGGAAATGTACTGGGGGGGGGGCTATTAATGAACTTGTGGATATCAACTTTACCAGTTCAGCATGCTTTTGTGGGACAGTCGATGTTTCATTACACTATGGTCAGCTAGGGGGGAAATCAGATTTTCAACATGTAATGCTATATTTATAATTGTATAAAATATATGCAACAAATTCTCCAATAACAGGTTTCTGTGCCAGTGCACCACACAACCAGTACCAAAGCATAACTGCATACCGATTACCGCTTCAACATCATGGTTTGTATTTTCAACACCACAATCAAATAGAGTATGTCAATCTTCTCGACAAACAAAAAACAATCCCTCCCCACCTTGTACGCAGTATCGAAGGCTTGGCTTGACAATCTCCGAATGTCATTAAACTTTTTGGTGTTTTGTAACAGATGTCTTTTTACTTTCCTCAAATGGCCGGTGCCCAGTTTAGATGCTGGGATTATATTGGAGTGGAGTGGACGAAGGTGTGCAGGTAGCCTGCAGGAGTTATATTAGACTGGAGTGGACGAAGGTGTGCAGGTAGCCTGCAGGAGATTATATTAGAGTGGAGTGGACGAAGGTGTGCAGGTAGCCTGCAGGAGATTATATTAGAGTGGAGTGGAAGAAGGTGTGCAGGTAGCCTGCAGGAGATTATATTAGAGAGTGGACGAAGGTGTGCAGGTAGCCTGCAGGAGATTATATTAGAGTGGAGTGGACGAAGGCGTGCAGGTAGCCTGCAGGAGATTATATTAGAGTGGAGTGGACGAAGGCGTGCAGGTAGCCTGCAGGAGATTATATTAGAGTGGAGTGGACGAAGGCGTGCAGGTAGCCTGCAGGAGATTATATTAGAGTGGAGTGGACGAAGGTGTGCAGGTAGCCTGCAGGAGATTATATTAGAGTGGAGTGGACGAAGGCGTGCAGGTAGCCTGCAGGAGATTATATTAGAGTGGAGTGGACGAAGGCGTGCAGGTAGCCTGCAGGAGATTATATTGGAGTGGAGGGGACGAAGGCGTGCAGGTAGCCTGCAGGAGATTATATGAGAGTGGAGGGGACGAAGGTGTGCAGGTAGCCTGCAGGAGATTATATTAGAGTGGAGTGGACGAAGGTGTGCAGGTAGCCTGCAGGAGATTATATTAGAGTGGAGTGGACGAAGGTGTGCAGGTAGCCTGCAGGAGATTATATTAGAGTGGAGTGGACGAAGGTGTGCAGGTAGCCTGCAGGAGATTATATTAGAGTGGAGTGGACGAAGGTGTGCAGGTAGCCTGCAGGAGATTATATTAGAGTGGAGTGGACGAAGGTGTGCAGGTAGCCTGCAGGAGATTATATTAGAGTGGAGTGGACGAAGGTGTGCAGGTAGCCTGCAGGAGATTATATTAGAGTGGAGTGGACGAAGGTGTGCAGGTAGCCTGCAGGAGATTATATTAGAGTGGAGTGGACGGACGTGTGCAGGTAGCCTGCAGGAGATTATATTAGAGTGGAGTGGACGAAGGTGTGCAGGTAGCCTGCAGGAGATTATATTAGAGTGGAGTGGACGGACGTGTGCAGGTAGCCTGCAGGAGATTATATTAGAGTGGAGTGGACGAAGGTGTGCAGGTAGCCTGCAGGAGATTATATTAGAGTGGAGTGGACGAAGGTGTGCAGGTAGCCTGCAGGAGACTTCTGAAGTAGCATAATCAGATTAAAACATTGTGACTGCAACACATAAAAGGTAATACATGTTTAAAGTTAAATGACAAATATTTGGGCTACATTAAAGCGTTATGGTTCTAGGTGCGTGAGGAATAGCCACTTGGATTGGAGAGGGGGCAGAACAGGGGTTCAGACTTCCTGAATAACTGGGCCTGCTAGGAGCATCCTGTAGGCCTATGTGGCCAGACTATTTTAGGACAATTTGGGAGAATGATGATCCGCAACAGACAGCGCATCTCAGCATCAGAAGTAAAAATACAGCCAGACTGGCCTGCTACTGTGCCTTTCTAGACTGTCGAGGGTAAATCCACAACTGATCCAAATGGAAGGAATGGAATGAATTACATTTTCACTGCAGTTTACAGCCTAAAGTAGAATGTTGTACTCACTTGAAGGTCTAGGTAGGATAATTTGTAGGTTAGTCTAGGTAGGATAATGTGATTGTCCCTAAACTGTTATTTTATGTGAAATTGCGTCTCCACTGCCTATTAGCTATTTCTCTATGTTCTTGTGGATTTATGTTGAAAATTGGTGCTGCTTGAATTATTTTATGTATGGTAGGATTGCTAGTTAGCCTACTGCAGAATTGGATAAAAGATCAAAACCTGCAAAAAGGCGAATATAAACAAGAAAAAATGCACTACCCACACCTGTTCCCAATAAAAAAAAACACAAAGCAAAACATTTTGTTAGAAAACCCTCTCCTGTTTAGGACCCCCCCACCCCAGTAAATGTTGAACTGTCATTAAAGATAAACGTCCACACATATTTTACAACATTTTATTCTTCCATCTTCCACACTGAGAACTTTAAATTCAAGATACTTTTTGGAAGTAAGAAATAAATCCTCGATATTGGCAGCATGATACCCAGACAAAGCTAATAAATGGCAACAGGGAGATTTCCCAGAATACCTTGCTGGTCCACTTTGTTCAGTGGCACTTTGTGCCTGCGGGTGGCTCTGCTCTCCTGTAATGGCTGTACGGGAGCTTTCTTCCTCCTCCACATGTAAGGGGAAGCTATGTTTTTCTCTCAGTGCCCTACAAGCCACTATATAACCCTGCTCATGGTTTCGGGAACATAAATAGAGGCACTCCATCAGGTTGCTGTGGCGACAGCATTTAACGTCAACCTCCCTCTGGGAGATGTAGCAGACTGTTGATGAGAGAGATGGAGGGATGGACGGAGGGATGGAAGCATATCAGATCAAGTCTTTTCATGCACACAAAAACACACTGCCACCTCATGTTCTTTACCTCTCCCTCTCCGCCTCTCCTTCCTTCCTTATCTGCTCCTGTTTTTCAGCCCTGATGAGAGACACACACACACACACACGCACACGCACACACACACACACACACACACACACACACACACACACACACACACACACACACACACTACACTCACACACACCTTAATGTTTGTCTTATTCACCCCACCTTCCCTCCCTCCCTCCCTCCCTCCCTCCTGATATCCACTTCCGTACTTCTCTCTTTCAAACTTTCTTTCACTTGACTTTACTTCTCTATTGTGACAGTTAGCTTAGGACATGTGACTGCTCTCTGAGGATGGTGACCTTGCTCCTGTACCTTTGTCAGGCCTGTGGGCTTCTTGGAAATGTCTTGTATTGTTATGCACTTGAGATGTGTTTCTATAGGAGGTATTCAACCCCTTTAAACCTTATAATAACAGTTACATACCATGTCATTTTTAGTGGACATGCTAGCAGAATCTTGCTGTTTGCAAGGTATTATGGAATTGGTGGAAATCAGGAATGAAGGCTTACATGTGTGTCATGATCATTTTGTATAGTGGTATAAATGTGTTCTGGACTTGAGTGTGCACGTGTCTGTGTGTTCTTTCATGAGACCGTACTATGTTGTGTGCATTTGCATGAATGAAAGCTGAAGTGCAGGGCCTGTGTGGGAGTCTCTGCTGGTGTGTGATGTTTTTTTGTCGTGTGTGTGTGTGTGTGTGTGTGTGTGTGTGTATGTGTGTATCTAGTGTGTGCATGCATGTGCATGCTTGTGTGTGGGTATAAGTGTCTCTGTGTGTGCATGCATGTGTGTTCATATATACGTGTGTGTGTGTGTGGTGTGTGGTGTGGGTGTGTGTGTGTGGTTGTGTGTGTGTGTGTTGTGGTGTGTGTGTGTGTGTGTGTGTGTGTGTGTGTGTGGTGTGTGTGTGTGTGTCTGTGTGTGCGTGGCTGCAGTGTGTGACTGTGCCGGTTGGTGTGTGCCAGTGTTCAGCTTGCACATGACCCCTACTCCTCTGGGAGGTCCTTCTTTCATGTCCCCTGCTCTGCTCTCCACTGAAACTGGGTCAAAGGATAAAGAACAACAACCCACACACACACTGATGAACACACAGACACCTACATTAACAAACACACACACACACACACACACGCATGCATGGATGCACAGACACCTAAACGTGCACAAGCACATGCACGGACACACAGACAAAGACACACACACATGCACAGACATGCACACATCAACACATAGACACATCAACACAGACACAGGCATATTCAGACACTTACCAACCACATTGAGAAAGAAAATACTTACTGGTGAATAGGTGAGAAATGTGGAGGACACTGAAGGCAATAGCTCTATAATACCACCTGATATGGACAGGACTATACTAGTGATGGTGGAAAAAAAATCCATACAATCACTAATCGGGATATTCTTTTAAACGACATATCGTATCGTTGTTTTGACAGTATCACAATATTATTTTAGCGCTAATTGGCTGTACCTGCAACAACAACAAAATCCAGTATTTTTTTTCCTTCATAGCTTGTTCTTTTTAAATAGGGAGGCAATGTGTTTTCAGCACCTTTATTTCCATGACGGATCATAGCTCTCTCTTGTCCCTCTGCAGCAGACATACGGTGAGCAATATGTTTGGAACATCAAATTGGAATTAAATCACAGAATCGGATCGCAATGCATGTAGAATCGGGAGAATCGCAATACATATCGTATCATCACATACAGTGGGGGGAAAAAGTATTTGATCCCCTGCTGATTTTGTACATTTGCCCACTGACAAAGAAAGGATCAGTCTATAATTTTAATGGTAGGTTTATTTGAACAGTGAGAGACAGAAAAACAACAAAAATATCCAGAAAAACACGTCAAAAATGTTATAAATTGATTTGCATTTTAATGAGGGAAATAAGTATTTGACCCCCTCTCAATCAAAAAGATTTCTGGCTCCCAGGTGTCTTTTATACAGGTAACGAGCTGAGATTAGGAGCACACTCTTAAAGGGAGTGCTCCTAACCGCAGCTTGTTACCTGTAAAAAAGTCACCTGTCCACAGAAGCAATCAATCAATCAGATTCAAAACTCTCCCCCATGGCCAAGACCAAAGAACTCTCCAAGGATGTCAGGGACAAGATTGTAGACCTACACAAGGCTGGAATGGGCTACAAGACCATCGCCAAGCAGCTTGGTGAGAAGGTGACAACATTTGGTGCGATTATTCGCAAATGGAAGAAACACAAAAGAACTGTCAATCTCCCTCGGCCTGGGGCTCCATGCAAGATCTCACCTCGTGGAGTTGCAATGATCATGAGAACGGTGAGGAATCAGCCCAGAACTACACAGGAGGATCTTGTCAATGATCTCAAGGCAGCTGGGACCATAGTCACCAAGAAAACAATTGGTAACACACTATGCCGTAAAGGACTGAAATCCTGCAGCGCCCACAAGGTCCATATGCTCAAGAATACATATACATGCCGTCTGAATTTTGCCAATGAACATCTGAATGACTCAGAGGACAACTGGTGAAAGTGTTGTGGTCAGATGAGACCAAAATGGAGCTCTTTGGCATCAACTCAACTCGCCGTGTTTGGAGGAGGAGGAATGCTGCCTATGACCCCAAGAACACCATCTCCACCGTCAAACATGGAGGTGGAAACATTATGCTTTGGGGGTGTTTTTCTGCTAAGGGGACAGGACAACTTCACCGCATCAAAGGGATGATGGACGGGGCCATGTACCGTCAAATCTTGGGTGAGAACCTCCTTCCCTCAGCCAGGGCATTGAAAATGGGTCGTGGATGGGTATTCCAGCATGACAATGACCCAAAACACACGGCCAAGGCAACAAAGGAGTGGCTCAAGAAGACATTAAGGTCCTGGAGTAGCCTAGCCAGTCTCCAGACCTTAATCCCATAGAAAATCTGTAAAGGGAGTTGAAGGTTCGAGTTGCCAAACGTCAGCCTCGAAACCTTAATGACTTGGAGAAGATCTGCAAAGAGGGGGGACAAAATCCTCCTGAGATGTGTACAAACCTGGTGGCCAACTACAAGAAACGTCTGACCTCTGTGTTGCCAACAAGGGTTTTGCCACCAAGTACTAAGTCACGTTTTGCAGAGGGGTCAAATACTTATTTCCCTCATTAAAATGCAAATCATTTTATAACTTTTTTGACATGCGTTTTTCAGGATTTTTTTGTTTTTATTCTGTCTTCACTGTTCAAATAAACTACCATTAAATTATAGACTGATAATTTCTTTGTAAGTGGGCAAACATACAAAGTCAGCAGGGGATCAAATACTTTTTTCCCCACTGTAAGTATCATGATATAGCCTAGTGAGGTCCCTGTCAATTCCCCCAACATCGTACCAGCATGCTTTTCAGCTGCCGCTCATTGTCCTAAAAAGGAACGCGTCTCCTCTCTCTCTCCCTCTTCTCTTCTCTTCTCTTCAGACAATGGCATTCTCAGCACTTCTTACACTCTTTTCGCTATCTGTCTCAGAATATAGTTTGTCCTCACACCATTGACATAGCCTGGCTGAGTGTTGGTGATTTGCGACCCAGCAATTCCATATGAATGAGCGTTATGAATGCTCAGCGTCTTCTGGCATCTCTGTCTCCAAGGCCCCTCAAGTAGGGCGTTTCTGGACGAGCTTTGTGCCTCAAAGGGGGATAGAGGGAGCCACACTGGGCTTTTGGGAGCTTATGGAGGCAATCGCCAAATATGAAGGGTGGTTTTGGGGTCAGGGGGGGGATGAAGGTATGGGGGGGATTGTGTGGTAACCCTCAGTGTTGG
>NW_021823214.1:0-51958 GCF_901001165.1 Salmo trutta
AGACAGAGGAGAGAGAGAGGGAGTAGGACAGGCAGAGATGAGGAGAGATGGGGGGGGACAGAGAGAGGGGGAGACAGATGAGATGAGGGGGAGGCCAGAGAGAGAGGGGGGGAGACAAGAGCGGGGTTGAGGACAGAGAGAGAGAGGGGGGAGACAGACAGAGAGAGGGGGGAGACAGAGAGAGGGGGAGACACAGAGAGGGGGAGACACAGAGAGAGAGGGAGAGACAGAGAGAGAGAGGGGGAGACAGAGAGGGAGAGAGAGGGGGAGAGACAGAGAGAGAGACGACTAATCTAATTAAAAAATAATGAAATCAATGACATCACTGTGACAGGTGTATTAGAACACAAAATTGTTCTTCCTGTATATGGGTACAGACTGTGTGGAGTGGAATTGACTAAATGTCAAATCAAATTGTATTGGTCAAATTCACGTGTTTAGCAGATGTTATTGCGGGTGTAGCGAAATGCTTGTGCTGCTAGCTCCAACACTGCAGCAATATCTAACAAGTAATATCTAACAATTACACAACATATACCCAGTACACACACATCTAGTAAAGGAATGGAATTAAGAATATACAAATATATGGACATGCAGTGTGAGAGCAGTATAGAATAAGATACAGTAGAATAGGAGACAGTATATACATATGAGATGTGTAATGTAAGATATGTAGACATTATTAAAGTGACTAGTGTTCTATTTATTAAAGTGGCCAGTGATATCAAGTCTATGTATATAGGCAGCAGCCTCTCTGTGTTAGTGATGGCTGTTTAACAGTCTGATGTCCTTGAGATAGAAGCTGTTTTTCAGTCTCTCGGTCCCAGCCTTGATGCACCTGTACTGACCTCACCTTCTAGATGGTAGTGGGGTGAACAGGCAGTGGCTCGGGTGGTTGTTGTCCTTGATCTTTTTGGCCTTCCTGTGACATTGGGTGCTGTAGGTGTCCTGGAGGGCAGGCAGTTTGCCCCCCCCCCCCCCCCCGGGTGATGTGTTGAGCAGACCTCACTACCCTCTGGAGAGCCTTGCGGTTGCGGGCGGTGCAGTTGCCGTACCATACGGTGATACAGCCCAACAGGATGCTCTCGATTTGTGCATCTGTAAAAGTTTGAGGGTTTTAGGTGACAAGCCAAATTTTCTTCACCACACTGTCTGTGTGAGTGAACCATTTCAGTTTGTCAGTGACGTGTACGCCGATGTATTAGTAAATTGTTGTTTTTCTATACAACAATGCTATAGGATGTTGCTGTTGTTTTAGTGGTGGGTTCAGAGGTCAAGGTTTTAATCAGCACTGACATTTACCTCTCCCTATCTCCTCTCTCTCTCAGGCCAGTTACATCCATATCATTGGCAGTGTCCCATCAGTATTGACCACACTCTCCCCATCTCCCTCTCTCCCCATCTCCCTCTCTCCCCATCTCCCTCTCTCCCCATCTCCCTCTCTCCCCATCTCCCTCTCTCCCCATCTCCCTCTCTCCCCATCTCTCCTCTCTCCCCATCTCTCTCTCTCCCCATCTCTCTCTCTCCCCCTCTCTCTCTCCCCCTCTCTCTCCCTCTCTCTCTCAGGCCAATTACATCCGTATCGATGGCAGTGTTCCGTCCTCAGAGCGTATCCACCTGGTTCACCAGTTCCAGAATGACCCTGAGATGCGCGTGGCCGTCCTCAGCATACAGGCTGCTGGGCAGGTACTGCACGTACAGACCATAGAAACAGTGATGATAGAATAGTAATTATATTTCTACGGTACAGACCATCTACTGGGCATATACATCCACCATGTGTCCTAATTCCAGTCCCAGTAACACTGTATACATCCACCATGTGTCCTAATTCCAGTCCTAGTAACACTGTATACATCCACCATGTGTCCTAATTCCAGTCCTAGTAACACTGTATACATCCACCATGTGTCCTAATTCCAGTCCTAGTAACACTGTATACATCCACCATGTGTCCTAATTCCAGTCCCAGTAACACTGTATACATCCACCATGTGTCCCAATTCCAGTCCCAGTAACACTGTATACATCCACCATGTGTCCTAATTCCAGTCCCAGTAACACTGTATACATCCACCATGTGTCCTAATTCCAGTCCCAGTAACACTGTACACATCCACCATGTGTCCCAATTCCAGTCCCAGTAACACTGTATACATCCACCATGTGTCCTAATTCCAGTCCCAGTAACACTGTATACATCCACCATGTGTCCCAATTCCAGTCCCAGTAACACTGTACACATCCACCATGTGTCCTAATTCCAGTCCTAGTAACACTGTATACATCCACCATGTGTCCTAATTCCAGTCCTAGTAACACTGTATACATCCACCATGTGTCCTAATTCCAGTCCTAGTAACACTGTATACATCCACCATGTGTCCTAATTCCAGTCCTAGTAACACTGTATACATCCACCATGTGTCCTAATTCCAGTCCCAGTAACACTGTATACATCCACCATGTGTCCCAATTCCAGTCCCAGTAACACTGTACACATCCACCATGTGTCCCAATTCCAGTCCCAGTAACACTGTATACATCCACCATGTGTCCCAATTCCAGTCCCAGTAACACTGTATACATCCACCATGTGTCCCAATTCCAGTCCCAAAGTAGCACTTTTTGATTGATATCTTCCAAGACCTGTTCCAGTTTGTCATATGTAGTAAATAGATAGGAAGTCTTTCTTTCCAGAGCTCTCAAATGAAAAAGAGCATTAAAAAGAGTGAGAAAGTTCTTGACTAATGGCCTGAACTCACTGAAGGCGAGCATGCGAAGCGTGTGTGATTTATTTTAGAATCTGTTGTTTTGAATTCTAATGACCCAACCGAAGCGGGGCAGGCAGGTTGTCCTCTTTGACGCCTCACTCAATTAAAACGTCTCTATTTTTGTGTTGTATCGCTAGAGCTGTAGTCACACAAAACAATACCAATTTAATGATTCACTTTTTTCCCGAGCTCATTTGAATTGGAAGAGGTAGCTAAGGGTTGAGGCTTTACTATACATGCTAAGTTACACCAATTCATCCACTAATGGAAACAACATCGCTATCAGCAAAACTAGCTTAGTTGGTAGAGCATGGCGCTTGTAAAGCTAGGGTGGGGGGGTTCCATTCCCGGGACCACCCAAATGTCAAATGTATGAATGACTGTAAGATAAAAGCATAGATGATATTATAATATTACAGTTGAAGTCAGAAGTTTACATACACCTTAGCCAAATACATTAAACTCAGTTTCTCACAATTCCTGACATTTAACCCTGTCTTATGTCAGTTAGGATCACCACTTTATTTTAAGAATGTGAAATAAAGAATAATAGTATAGAGAATAATTTATTTCAGCTTTTAATTCTTTCATCACATTCCCAGTGGGTCAGAAGTTTACATATACTCAATTAGTATTTGGTAGTATTGCCTTTAAATTGTTTAACTTGGGTCAAACGTTTCTGGTAGCCTTCCACAAGCTTCCCACAATAAGTTGGGTGAATTTTGGCCCATTCCTCCTGACAGAGCTGGTGTAACTGAGTCAGGTTTGTAGGCCTCCTTGCTCGCACACGCTTTTTCAGTTCTGCCCACAAATGCTCTATTGGATTGAGGTCAGGGCTTTGTGATGGCCACTCCAATACCTTGACTTTGTTGTCCTTAAGCCATTTTGCCACAACTTTGGAAGTATGCTTGGGGTCATTGTCCATTTGGAAGACCCATTTGCAACCAAGCTTTAACTTCCTGACTCATGTCTGGAGATGTTGCTTTAATATATCCACATCATTTTCCTTCTCATGATGCCATCTATTTTGTGAAGTGCACGAGTCCTTCCTGCAGCAAAGCACCCCCACAACATGATGCTGCCACCACCGCGCTTCACTGTTGGGATGGTGTTCTTCGGCTTGCAAGCTTCCCCTTTTTCCTCCAAACATAACGATGCTCATTATGGCCAAACAGTTCTATTTTTGTTTCATCAGACCAGAGGACATTTCTCCAAAAAGTACGATCTTTGTCCCCCATGTGCAGTTGCAAACCGTAGTCTGGCTTTTTTATGGCGGTTTTGGAGCAGTGGCTTCTTCCTTGCTGAGCGGCCTTTCAGGTTATGTCGATATAGGACTCGTTTTACTGTGGAAATGTACCTGTTTCCTCGAGCATCTTCACAAGGTCCTTTGCTGCTGTTCTGGGATTGATTTGCACTTTTCACACCAAAGTACGTTCATCTCTAGGAGACAGAACGCGTCTCCTTCCTGAGCAGTATGACGGCTGCGTGGTCCCATGGTGTTAATACTTGCGTACTAATGTTTGTACAGATGAAAGTGGTACCTTCAGGCATTTGGAAATTGCTCTCAAGGATGAACCAGACTTGTGGAGGTCTCCAATGTTTTTTTTTTCTGATGTCTTGGCTGATTTCTTTTGATTTTCCCATGATGTCAAGCAAAGAGGCACTGAGTTTGAAGGTAGACCTTGAAATATATCCACAGGTACACCTCCAATTGACTCAAATTATGTCAATTAGCCTATCAGAAGCTTCTAAAGCAGGATATTTTCTGGAATTTTCCAAGCTGTTTAAAGCCACAGTGAACTTAGTGTATGTAAACTTCTGACCCACTGGAATTATGATACAGTGAATTATAAGTGAAATAATCTGTCTGTAAACAATTGTAAGAAAAATGACTTGTGTCATGCACAAAGTAGATGTCCTAACCAACTTGCCAAAACTATAGTTTGTTAACAAGAAATTTGTGGAGTGGTTGAAAAACGAGTTTTAATGACTCCAACCTAAGTGTATGTAAACTTCCGACTTCAACTGTATATGTACTATCCTGCTAGCATACAGTCACTGCTCTGCCTGTTCCTGTACTTTTCACCCGCCTCGCTCTGCTTTCTCCACCTGGCTGCTTCCGGTGAGTTTTTCCCTTAAGTGAGTGTGTTCTGTGCTGTCCAGGGCCTGACGTTCACAGCGGCCACTCACGTGGTGTTTGCTGAGCTGTACTGGAACCCTGGCCATGTGAAGCAGGCTGAGGACCGGGCGCACCGCATCGGACAGACCGCCTCCGTCCACGTGCACTACCTCATTGCCAAGGGAACCTTTGACACCGTCATGTGGGCCATGCTCAACAGGAAGGTGTGTGTGTGTGTGTGTTTTCGTTTTAACTGGAAGGTAGGTACTTTTCATAGAAATACAGTACCAGTCAAAAGTTGACACACCTACTTATCCAAGGGTTTTTCTTTATTTTTACTATGTTCTACATTGTAGAATAATAGTGGACATCAAAACTAGGAAACAACACATATGGAATCATGTAGTAGCCAAAAAAGTGTTAAACAAATCAACATATATTTTAGATTTTAGATTCTTCAAAGTAGCCACCCATTTGCCTTGATGACAGCTTTGCACACTCTTGGCATTCTCTCAACCAGCTTCATGAGGAATGCTTTTCCAACAGTCTTGAAGGAGTTCCCACATATGCTGAGCACTTGTTGGCTGCTTTTCCTTCACTCTGCGGTCCAACTCATCCCAAACCATCTCAATTGGGTTGAGGTCGGGTGATTGTGGAGGCCAGGTCATCTGATGCAGCTCTCCATTACTCTCCTTGGTCAAATAGACCTTACACAGTCTGGAGGTGTGTTGGGTCATTGTCCTGTTGAAAAATAAATGATAGTCCCATTAAACTCAAACCAGATGGTTTGGCGTGTCGCTGCAGAATGCTGTGGTATCCATGCTGGTTAAGTGTGCTTTGAATTCTAAATGAATCACTGACAGTATCACCAGCAAAGCACCATCGCACCACCTCCTCCATGCTTCACCGGTCATGTTCATTGCTCGTGTTTCTTGGCCCAAGCAAGTCTCTTCTTATTATTGGTGTCCTTTAGTAGTGGTTTCTTTGCAGCAATCCGACCATGAAGGCCTGATTCTGTCCTCTGAACAGTTGATGTTGAGATGTGTCTGTTACTTGAACTCTGTGAAGCATTTATTTGGGCTGCAATCTGATGTGCAGTTAACTCTAATGAACTGATCCTCTGCAGCAGTCCTCCTTTCCTGTGGTGATCCTCTTGAGAGCCAGTTTCATCAAAGCGATGGTTTTTGCGACCTGTACTTGAAGAAATATTAAATGTTCTTGAAATGTTCCCCGATTGACTGACCTTCATGTCTTAAAGTAATGATGGACTGTCGTTTCTCTTTGCTTATTTGAGCTGTTCTTGCCATAATATGGACTTGGTATTTTACCAAATGGGGATATCTTCTGTGTACCACCCCTACCTTGTCACAACACAACTGATTGGCTCAAACGCATTAAGAAGGAAAGAAAATCCACAAATGTAACTTTTAACAAGGCACACCTGTTAATTGAAATGCGTTCCAGGTGTCGACCTCATGAAGCTGGTTGAGAGAATGCCCAGAGTGTGCAAAGCTGTCATCAAGGCAAAGGGTGGCTACTTTGAAGAATCTCAAATCTAAACTATATTTTGATTTGTTTAACACTTTTTTGGTTACTACATGATACCATATGTGTTATTTCATAGTTTTGATGTCTTCACTAGTATTCTACAATGTAGAAAACAGTAAAAATACAGAAAAACTGAAATAAGTAGGTGTGTCCAAACTTTTGACTAGGACTGTAGATTTACTTAAAGGGACAGCACAAAGCCCCCGAGACCACCTTGTCATTTTGACTGGAACACAGTGGGTTGAATGGCGGGTACACTCAATATATCTGTAATTCTATGGGGTACTAATATCCACTGCAGGACCACCGTTTCCAATGAACTGGAGTTGAATCAATAAAATGACTGCCTTCCTTCTTTAGAAAAAAACTTTTAAAGACCATTACAGAAGTATCAGAGTGAGGTTGTTGACCTTGGTGTGTTTTTGTTGTTTATTGACCTTGTTGTTGTTAATTATGCTGCAAAGAACAGAGCAGTTTATGGTCACATTCATTAGTGTACATTGTAGCAAAACAAGTGTTTCTTATTGGACAAGTCCTGATTGCGCCTCCCTGATTTTGTCAATTTTCTGCCATTAAGTGCTTAAAAGGAAAATGCTTCTTGAAAGTCCAAAACATTTTATTTTTGAGTGGAGTTTCCCTGTACGTGTTGTTCTGATAGGAGACTGTGTGCGTGTCTGTGTTGTTGACAGGAAACGGTAACTGGCACTACTCTGAACGGTAAGAAGGAGTACTTAAAGGCAGAGTTGGGGGATAAGGACAAATGGGACTTCCTGAATTTCGCCGAGGCGTGGACACCAAACGAGACGACCCTGGCAGCAGGAGGAGTGGTTGACAATGACAAAGATCCTGTGTTCTTTAACCATGTGAGGCACTGGTCTAGTGATCTGGGTTCTTTAACCATGTGAGGCACTGGTCTAGTGATCTGGGTTCTTTAACCATGTGAGGCACTGGTCTAGTGATCTGGGTTCTTTAACCATGTGAGGCACTGGTCTAGTGATCTGGGTTCTTTAATCATGTGAGTCACTGGTCTAGTGATCTGGGTTCTTTAACCATGTGAGGCACTGCTTTACAACAGATCAGATGAATGACCTGCTTTACAACAGATCAGATGAATGACAGGCTTTACAACAGATCAGATGAATGGCAGGCTTTACAACAGATCAGATGAATGACAGGCTTTACAACAGATCAGATGAATGGCAGGCTTTACAACAGATCAGATGAATGGCAGGCTTTACAACAGATCAGATGAATGACAGGCTTTACAACAGATCAGATGAATGGCAGGCTTTACAACAGATCAGATGAATGGCAGGCTTTACAACAGATCAGATGAATGGCAGGCTTTACAACAGATCAGATGAATGACAGGCTTTACAACAGATCAGATGAATGGCAGGCTTTACAACAGATCAGATGAATGACAGGCTTTACAACAGATCAGATGAATGACAGGCTTTACAACAGATCAGATGAATGACAGGCTTTACAACAGATCAGATGAATGGCAGGCTTTACAACAGATCAGATGAATGGCAGGCTTTACAACAGATCAGATGAATGGCAGGCTTTACAACAGATCAGATGAATGGCAGGCTTTACAACAGATCAGATGAATGGCAGGCTTTACAACAGATCAGATGAATGGCAGGCTTTACAACAGATCAGATGAATGGCAGGCTTTACAACAGAGCAGATGAATGGCAGGCTTTTCAACAGTCTTACCGTGACTCTATCCCTCCTCTCTGCAGTTTGAGAAGGACAAACAGCACGACATCCGTTCGTTCTTCTTCTCTCCGGACGCGGCTAAAGAGAAGAAGAGGAAGAGAACAGAGGGTGAGGTTTGCCTATCCCCCGTTACCCCCTCAGAGAATGAGGGTTCTATAGACGTGGAGAACCCAGAGAACGACAAGGAGAAAAACTACAACTCCCAAGATCCCCCTGACCTCCAGGACCAAGACTTCTCGCCCCAGGTGAAGAGGCTGCGGCTGCCTACCCCCACCCCCAGCGCTACCCACAGCCCCAGGTCTCGTCTTGGGGGGAAGAGGAGGTCCCTCCATGGGGGCAGAGACACCAGCAGCAGCCCCCTGGCCTCTCTGTTTACCCCCCGTCGGCTCTCTGAGAAAGGGACCCCGAAACCAAGGCTGAGCCCCAGACCAGGACCACCAGATCAGGAGGAGGGAGATGAGTGGAGCTGTGGGGCCTGTACTTACTCCAACAGCATCCTGCTCCTTTACTGTGAGATGTGTGAGTCCCCACTCCACAGGCCCAGCACTGGTGAGTGTACACACACACACACACACACACACACACACGTTGGCAGGCGTAACATACACCAAGTCAGAAATAGACCAGCGTGACAACGTGTCTCTGCTAGATGACAACGAGGAGAAGAGGACGCAACACACTGTTCACCTCACTGTCAAGTGAGAAACAGTCACAAGGCCTGCTCTCGTTGTGCCGCGTGTCTCAAAGTTTACAAAGTAAAGTTGATGAATTGGCTGGGCTGAAGTTAAAGTTCCCCAAGGCACTCTGGCTGACTATCTAATAAGACTGGGAGAAGGAAGGTAACTGTCTCACCTCAAACACAGACACCTCCTGGTTCAGTTGGCAGTACCGGGGGAAGTGGAGGGCGTAAAGAGGGGGGTGAGGGAGGGTTGAGATCACTCCTCAGTCTTTAAAGGATTACCTGTTCTTCTATCCATCACGACCGAGCGGCACAGGGAATTCACACAGCAGCATCCCTCCTGTCTGTCTCTCAGTAATAATAACCCTGCTACCTGCCTGGCTTGCTGCTCTGTAAGGCTGGCTTGCTGCTCTGTAAGGCTGGCTTGCTGCTCTGTAAGGCTGGCTTGCTGCTCTGTAAGGCTGGCTTGCTGCTCTGTAAGGCTGGCTTGCTGCTCTGTAAGGCTGGCTTGCTGCTCTGTAAGGCTGGCTTGCTGCTCTGTAAGGCTGGCTTGCTGCTGTGGCATATCAAGAATGATCATCAGTAAAAGGTCACTCTTAAATGTGCAGTTTTGTCACACAACACAATGCCACAGATGTTTTGAGAGAGTGTGTATTTGGCGTGCTGACTGCAGGAATGTCCACCAGAGCTGTTGCCAGAGAGTTGAATGTTCATTTCTCAACCAGAAGCTGGCTCCAACTAAGTTTTAGAGAATTTGGCAATACGTCCAAGCTGCCTCAGACCAGACCAGGTGTAACCACACCAGCCCAGGACCTCTACATCCGTCGTCTTCACCTGCGGGATCGTCTGAGACCAGCCCCCTGGACAGCTGATGAAACAGCAGTTTTTCTTTCTGTAATAAACCCCTTTTGTGGGGGAAAACTCATTCTGATTGGCTGAGCCTGGCTCCTCGGTGGGTGTGCCTGGCTCCCAAGTGGGTGGGCCTATACCCTCCCAGGCCCACCCATGGCTGCGCCTCTGCCCAGTCATGTGAAATCCATAGATTAGGGCCTAATGAATTTATTTAAATGTACTGATTTCCTTATATGAACTTTAACTCAGTAAAATCGTTGAAATTGTTGCATGTTGCATTAACATTTGTGTTCAGTATAGTTATGAGGTAGAACAGAAAGGCAGCAGTACTCAGGACCTCCAGGTGGGATCTGAATAGCGCTGGTGTAGGGGATGTTATACAGGCACCTGACTGTCTGTCAACACTAGAGGAGGGTTGTCTCAATCATAGAAATAGGATCACTAGAACATACATTGTACTTCTATGCTAGACTAGCTCAATCATCAAGGACTGATCAAACACACCATTACAATTGTTTTTTTGTCACACACACACACACACACACACACACACACACACACACACACAATCCATTAACAAAATCTGCTCCATTTCATGCTTGACTGAGGTGTGTAGTGT
The DNA here is from genome assembly GCF_901001165.1 of Salmo trutta. Classification (NCBI taxonomy): domain Eukaryota; kingdom Metazoa; phylum Chordata; class Actinopteri; order Salmoniformes; family Salmonidae; genus Salmo; species Salmo trutta. The sequence goes on from NW_021823214.1 coordinate 10,323, forward strand.
TTGATATCTAATCAGCAAACAAACACAGTTCTCTGTTATGGTACTGCTGGCACCACAGGCAGCGTGTTAGAAGGGGAATTTACCAGGCCGTCAGATCTGTAATGACAACCGAGGCAGAACAACAACTCTGATGGTATTAAGACTTCACATCTCTCTAAACATGACACTGTAATCACTGGAACCAAACAGGAAATGCAGAGAAAATAAGCACTACTATATCACAGCATTAGTAAGTAAATGCATATTGCATTTACGGACTTTTGACAAAGATCACTTTTTTAGAATCGTCAGGAGAATGTCTTGTTTGGCAGGCAGCGGTCTAGTCTGAGGAGAATGTCTTGCTTGGCAGGCAGCGGTCTAGTCTGAGGAGAATGTCTTGTTTGGCAGGCAGCGGTCTAGTCTGAGGAGAATGTCTTGTTTGGCAGGCAGCGGTCTAGTCTGAGGAGAATGTCTTGTTTTGCAGGCAGCGGTCTAGTCTGAGGAGAATGTCTTGTTTGGCAGGCAGTGGTCTAGTCTGAGGAGAATGTCTTGTTTTGCAGGCAGCGGTCTAGTCTGAGGAGACTGTCTTGTTTGGCAGGCAGTGGTCTAGTCTGAGGAGACTGTCTTGTTTGGCAGGCAGCGGTCTAGTCTGAGGAGAATGTCTTGTTTGGCAGGCAGCGGTCTAGTCTGAGGAGAATGTCTTGTTTGGCAGGCAGCGGTCTAGTCTGAGGAGAATGTCTTGTTTGGCAGGCAGCGGTCTAGTCTGAGGAGACTGTCTTGTTTGGCAGGCAGCGGTCTAGTCTGAGGAGAATGTCTTGTTTGGCAGGCAGTGGTCTAGTCTGAGGAGAATGTCTTGTTTGGCAGGCAGTGGTCTAGTCTGAGGAGACTGTCTTGTTTGGCAGGCAGTGGTCTAGTCTGAGGAGACTGTCTTGTTTGGCAGGCAGCGGTCTAGTCTGAGGAGAATGTCTTGTTTGGCAGGCAGCGGTCTAGTCTGAGGAGAATGTCTTGTTTGGCAGGCAGTGGTCTAGTCTGAGGAGAATGTCTTGTTTGGCAGGCAGCGGTCTAGTCTGAGGAGAATGTCTTGTTTGGCAGGCAGTGGTCTAGTCTGAGGAGAATGTCTTGTTTGGCAGGCAGTGGTCTAGTCTGAGGAGAATTGAGCTGCAGTCTCTTGTCCCCTCAGCTTGTTAGTTGTAGGGGCTCGGCGTCGGGCGCTGGGAAATTCAGGTGACATTTTAGAAAATCTATAAGAGGATGGCCTTTCAGAAACAAACCTTACAATGGAAACATCATGAATTAGTCTGTTAGTTCCAGTTCTTCCACTGTTCTTCCACGACAAAATAAAACACGTTCAGGATGTCACAATTTATCAAAAGAGGGGCCATAATTGCCCACAGATGAAATTTTAGTTGAGAATCAGTTACATATTGATGGTCCGTATCCTGCTCATTTTCAACATATCAGCAGCATTTTATTAGTTCTCACCATGTGTTACCAAGTCACAAATATTCCACACTGTCTGAGCAGAATGACAAGAATCTGTTTCTCTCAACAAGCAGCTGCTCACATTTGAATTCACGTATTATGTTAGTGACTGTGTGACGCATTGCTTCTCTGCTCCCCTAACAGTTCTTTGAACTACTTACTGAAATCTTGGCCTATGTACATTTCACTGAACACAACTGTACAAAACGAATCTGTGTAGTTGTACATGTTTTCTACACTGATATGAACTTAGGCTACATGTAAATCTATAAAAAACCTTGTTGTGTTTTCTCTTTTCCACCTCTCAGCTCCAGATACACAGTCTACAGGTTCACCTGCTGTGTCCCCAGGCTCCAGGCCTGATCAGTCCACCCCTAGAGAACACCCCTGGATCCTCCACTCTGAGTTGGACAGCGAGCAGGAGGACCCCCCCTGTCCTGGTCCTGCCTCTCCCGGGACAACTGAACCACAAACAGACGGTCAACAGAGAGGGCAGGAGGAGGAGAGACAGACAGACGGTCAACAGAGAGAGCAGGAGGAGGAGAAGCTCAAAGGCAAACAATTACCAGGAGAGAACCAGTCAGCCCCTCATGAGTACACTGATGGTAATCCAACTTTAATCTTCCCTTTTCTCCTTTCCTCCTACCCTCCTTTCCTCCTACGCTCCTACATATCTGGGGGATATTGTCTAGGGTGAATAGTCATCAATATGTTATAATGCTGTAATGCTGTGTATCACTGAGGTAGTCATCAATATGTTATAATGCTGTAATGCTGTGTATCACTGAGGTAGTCATCAATATGTTATAATGCTGTGTATCACTGAGGTAGTCATCAATATGTTATAATGCTGTAATGCTGTGTATCACTGAGGTAGTCATCAATATGTTATAATGCTGTAATGCTGTGTATCACTGAGGTAGTCATCAATATGTTATAATGCTGTAATGCTGTGTATCACTGAGGTAGTCATCAATATGTTATAATGCTGTGTATCACTGAGGTAGTCATCAATATGTTATAATGCTATGTATCACTGAGGTAGTCATCAATATGTTATAATGCTGTGTATCACTGAGGTAGTCATCAATATGTTATAATGCTGTAATGCTGTGTATCACTGAGGTAGTCATCAATATGTTATAATGCTGTAATGCTGTGTATCACTGAGGTAGTCATCAATATGTTATAATGCTGTAATGCTGTGTATCACTGAGGTAGTCATCAATATGTTATAATGCTGTGTATCACTGAGGTAGTCATCAATATGTTATAATGCTGTAATGCTGTGTATCACTGAGGTAGTCATCAATATGTTATAATGCTGTGTATCACTGAGGTAGTCATCAATATGTTATAATGCTGTAATGCTATGAATCACTGAGGTAGTCATCAATATGTTATAATGCTATGTATCACTGAGGTAGTCATCAATGTGTTATAATGCTGTGTATCACTGAGGTAGTCATCAATATGTTATAATGCTGTAATGCTGTGTATCACTGAGGTAGTCATCAATATGTTATAATGCTGTAATGCTATGTATCACTGAGGTAGTCATCAATATGTTATAATGCTGTGTATCACTGAGGTAGTCATCAATATGTTATAATGCTGTGTATCACTGAGGTAGTCATCAATATGTTATAATGCTGTAATGCTATGTATCACTGAGGTAGTCATCAATATGTTATAATGCTGTAATGCTATGTATCACTGAGGTAGTCATCAATATGTTATAATGCTGTGTATCACTGAGGTAGTCATCAATATGTTATAATGCTGTAATGCTGTGTATCACTGAGGTAGTCATCAATATGTTATAATGCTGTAATGCTGTGTATCACTGAGGTAGTCATCAATATGTTATAATGCTGTAATGCTATGTATCACTGAGGTAGTCATCAATATGTTATAATGCTGTGTATCACTGAGGTAGTCATCAATATGTTATAATGCTGTAATGCTGTGTATCACTGAGGTAGTCATCAATATGTTATAATGCTGTAATGCTGTGTATCACTGAGGTAGTCATCAATATGTTATAATGCTGTAATGCTGTGTATCACTGAGGTAGTCATCAATATGTTATAATGCTGTGTATCACTGAGGTAGTCATCAATATGTTATAATGCTGTGTATCACTGAGGTAGTCATCAATATGTTATAATGCTGTGTATCACTGAGGTAGTCATCAATATGTTATAATGCTGTGTATCACTGAGGTAGTCATCAATATGTTATAATGCTGTAATGCTATGTATCACTGAGGTAGTCATCAATATGTTATAATGCTGTGTATCACTGAGGTAGTCATCAATATGTTATAATGCTGTGTATCACTGAGGTAGTCATCAATATGTTATAATGCTGTGTATCACTGAGGTAGTCATCAATATGTTATAATGCTGTAATGCTGTGTATCACTGAGGTAGTCATCAATATGCCGCCAGCTGCCTCCCTCCGTTGTGTGCTGATTGGGTAAGGGAGGGTGTGACATATTATTATTGTTAGTATTATTACAGAAGGGGATTGTTTCTTCTCTTCACAGCAGGGCCTTATGGGATTACAACTGGCTCTGAACTATAGGTTCATGAAATTGCTTTTATTTTGTGTATTTTGCATTTACCTCAAGTTTTTAATTGCTTTTTAATTGCGCTAAAAACTCCATAAGAATGAGTCATATTATCTGTCTGTCTGTCTGTACATGAATTAACACCCTCAACAGCACCGACCAGCTCCAGACACCCCTGCATGCTTTCACCCAGTCATCATAACACATCATCACACATTCTGATCCAGAAATATGTTCTGTTCTGTTAGTCCTGCCTTGTCTTTCCCATTCGGGTCTTTTCCTGAAGCACAGTTAATGGCCTTGTGTATGTCACTCACTTCTGATGGTGATGTGACGCTGGTGGCTGGGTGTTCTATTTCCAGACAGACATTCCTCAAGCTCAGGGTTAATGTGGAACACTGCAGTGGACCAATAAATGACCTATCGGGTTCGGAGCAGCTTAATGAGAGCGAGAGAGACTCAGTGAGTATAGCCTTGCTATTGAGAAAGGCAGCCGTAGGCAGACCTGGCTCTCAAGACAGGCTATGTGCACACTGCCCACAAAATGAGGTGGAAACTGAGCTGCACTTCCTAACCTCCTGCCAAATGTATGACCATATTAGAGACACATATTTCCCTCAGATTATACAGATCCACAAAGAATTAGAAAACAAACCTAATTTTGATAAACTCCCATATCTACTGGGTGAAATACCACAGTGTTATATCACAGCAGCAAGATTTGTGACCTGTTGCCACAAGAAAAGGTCAACCAGTGAAGAACAAACACCATTGTAAATACAACTCATATTTATGTTTATTTATTTTCCCTTTTGTACTTTACTATTTGCACATCGTTATAACACTGTACATAGACATAATATGACATTTGAAATGTCTTCATTCTTTTGGAACTTCTGTGAGTGAAATGTTTACTGTTCATTTGTATTTTTTATTTAACTTTTTGTATATTATCTACTTCACTTGCTTTGGCAATGTTAACATATGTTTCCCATGGAGAGAGGGAGAGGATTCTAGAAGACAGAGAGGCATTCGATTCTGGACCACAGAGAGGCATTAGATTCTGGACCACAGAGAGGCATTAGATTCTGGACCACAGAGAGGCATTAGATTCTGGACCACAGAGAGGCATTAGATTCTGGACCACAGAGAGGCATTAGGTTCTGGACCACAGAGAGGCATTAGATTCTGGACCACAGAGAGGCATTAGATTCTGGACCACAGAGAGGCATTAGATTCTAGTCTTATAAACTGCCCCATTTAATGCAGTAGTGACATCACACCAAATTCAGTTAGAACTAAAACACCAACAATCTGCTGTCGCCCACCTAGATAGATATCCTGTCTATTCTAACTAACGCTGCTGTCGCCCACCTAGATAGATATCCTGTCTATTCTAACTAACGCTGCTGTCGCCCACCTAGATAGATATCCTGTCTATTCTAACTAAAGCTGCTGTCGCCCACCTAGATAGATATCCTGTCTATTCTAACTAAAGCTGCTGTCGCCACCTAGTTAGATATCCTGTCTATTCTAACTAAAGCTGCTGTCGCCCACCTAGATAGATATCCTGTCTATTCTAACTAAAGCTGCTGTCGCCACCTAGTTAGATATCCTGTCTATTCTAACTAAAGCTGCTGTCGCCCACCTAGATAGATATCCTGTCTATTCTAACTAAAGCTGCTGTCGCCCACCTAGATAGATATCCTGTCTATTCTAACTAAAGCTGCTGTCGCCCACCTAGATGGATATCCTGTCTATTCTAACTAAAGCTGCTGTCGCCCACCTAGATAGATATCCTGTCTATTCTAACTAAAGCTGCTGTCGCCCACCTAGATAGATATCCTGTCTATTCTAACTAAAGCTGCTGTCGCCCACCTAGATAGATATCCTGTCTATTCTAACTAAAGCTGCTGTCGCCCACCTAGATAGATATCCTGTCTATTCTAACTAAAGCTGCTGTCGCCCACCTAGATAGATATCCTGTCTATTCTAACTAAAGCTGCTGTCGCCCACCTAGATAGATATCCTGTCTATTCTAACTAAAGCTGCTGTCGCCCACCTAGATAGATATCCTGTCTATTCTAACTAAAGCTGCTGTCGCCCACCTAGATAGATATCCTGTCTATTCTAACTAAAGCTGCTGTCGCCCACCTAGATAGATATCCTGTCTATTCTAACTAAAGCTGCTGTGTACTGTGGCGGTCCCTCATAGATGTATTATGGAGTCTAATTTCCACCAATTGACCTTTTCTTGCAGCAATTGTCATCATTAGGGAGCCTCACCCCTAGACCGTAATGACCTTTCTCCTCTCCCCCCCTGCAGCCAGACAGAGACAGGTATCTAGTCCTGCTGATGGTGTTGACATACGGCCAGTCTCCCCCTGTTACCCAACATGAAGTTCTGCGCCAGCAAGAACACTGAGCGTATCTACCTTTACTCCCAGGTACATGACGAGGCTTCTACTCTGTACTCAACACTCCTCCTTCTTCTTCCTCTCTCGCCTCCTCGTCCCCCCTCGCCACCCCGTCCCCCCTCGCCACCCCGTCCCCCCTCGCCACCCCGTCCCCCCTCGCCACCCCGTCCCCCCTCGCCTCCTCTTCCCCCCTCGCCCTCTTCCCCCCTCGCCTCCTCTTCCCCCCTCGCTCCTCTCCCCCTCGCCTCCTCTTCCCCCCTCGCTCCTCTTCCTCTCGCTCCTCGTCCCCCCTCGCCTCCTCGTTCCCCCTCGCCTCCTCGTTCCCTCTCGCCACCTCGTCCCCCCCGCCTCCTCTTCCCCCCTCGCCTCCTCTTCCCCCCTCGCCTCCTCTTCCCCCCTCGCCTCCTCTTCCCCCCTCGCCTCCTCTCCCCCCTCGCCTCCCCTTCCCCCCTCGCCTCCTCTTCCCCCTCGCCTCCTCGTCCCCCCTCGCCTCCTCGTTCCTCTGCCTCTCGTTCCCTCTCGCCACTCGTCCCCCTCGCCTCCTCGTTCCCTCTCGCCTCTCGTCCCTCTCGCCACCTCGTCCCCCTCGCTCCGCTCCCCTCTCGCCTCCTCGTCCCCCTCGCTCCTCGTTCCCTCTTGCCTCCACCTTCCCCTTCCTCTCTCTCCTTCCCCTCTCTCCTACTCCTCATTCCCTTATTTCTGCTCCATCCTCCTCCTTCCCCCTCTCCTCCTCATTCCCTTCTTTCTGCTTCCTCCTCCTCCCTCCTCCTTCCCCTCTCCTCCTCCTCTTACTTCTCCTCTTCCCTCCTTCCTTCTTCTCCTCCTTCTCCTCTCTCTCCTCCTTCTCCTCTCTCCTCCTCCTACTTCTCCTCTTCCTCCTCCTTCTCCTCTCTCTCCTCCTTCTCCTCTCTCTCCTCCTTCTCCTCTCTCCTCCTCCTTCTCTTCCCCTCTCTCCTCTTCCTCCTCCCTCCTCCTCCTTCCCCTCTCTTCTCTTCTTCATCCTTCTCCTCTTCTTCCTCCTCCTTCCCCTCTCTCCTCTTCCTCCTCCTCCTTCCTCCTCCACCTCTTCCTTCTCCTCTTCCTCCTCCTCCTTCCCCTCTCTCCTCTTCCTCCTCCTTCCCCTCTCTCCTCTTCCTCCTCCTCCTTCTCCTCTTCCTCCTCCTCCTTCCCCTCTTTAATACCTGTAGTCCAATATGTCTTTGATATGAGTGACCAATTGAAATGGAAATGTAATATTTTCTGTGACAGACCTCTTATGTACCATCAAAGGATAAGCATCTATCTACCTTCTTCAACATAACAATACCCTTTTAAGGCATACATCAGATGTGTTTTACCCGTTTAAATCATGTCTGATTTGCTTAATCCTAGGCCACTCACATTATTCACAAATGGATTTAATCAACTGCTAAATAAAAATGTGTTCAGATTTGTCAGTCTGGGTGAAATGTAAAGTATTACGTATGAGGAATTGGCTGACAAATGGCTTTTTTCAATTGGTTGCAATGCCCAGTTGAAGTGTGTGAATGTGTTTTCAGCTGTCTTATCTAATCTCTGTGTCTCTCCCTTCATCAGGAGGACAGTCCACTGCACTGGAACTTCCTTCCTCTGGACATTCAACTGGACAACTGGGAGGACCTGCCTGAAGCCTTCAGACGCAGAGAGAACAGGGCACAGGTCGGTTTGTTTGACCTGCAAGTAGACCACACTGTAGTCTAGTCACAGGAGGGAAGCTGTCACCTAGAGGTAGACCACACTGTAGTCTAGTCACAGGAGGGAAGCTGTCACCTAGAGGTAGACATCACTGTAGTCTAGTCACAGGAGGGAAGCTGTCACCTAGAGGTAGACCACACTGTAGTCTAGTCACAGGAGGGAAGCTGTCACCTAGAGGTAGACCACACTGTAGTCTAGTCACAGGAGGGAAGCTGTCACCTAGAGGTAGACATCACTGTAGTCTAGTCACAGGAGGGAAGCTGTCACCTAGAGGTAGACCACACTGTAGTCTAGTCACAGGAGGGAAGCTGTCACCTAGAGGTAGACCACACTGTAGTCTAGTCACAGGAGGGAAGCTGTCACCTAGAGGTAGACATCACTGTAGTCTAGTCACAGGAGGGAAGCTGTCACCTAGAGGTAGACCACACTGTAGTCTAGTCACAGGAGGGAAGCTGTCACCTAGAGGTAGACCACACTGTAGTCTAGTCACAGGAGGGAAGCTGTCACCTAGAGGTAGACATCACTGTAGTCTAGTCACAGGAGGGAAGCTGTCACCTAGAGGTAGACCACACTGTAGTCTAGTCACAGGAGGGAAGCTGTCACCTAGAGGTAGACCACACTGTAGTCTAGTCACAGGAGGGAAGCTGTCACCTAGAGGTAGACCACACTGTAGTCTAGTCACAGGAGGGAAGCTGTCACCTAGAGGTAGACCACGCTGTAGTCTAGTCACAGGAGGGAAGCTGTCACCTAGAGGTAGACCACACTGTAGTCTAGTCACAGGAGGGAAGCTGTCACCTAGAGGTAGACATTTAAAGGTGCTGTTCAATGGTTATTTTATTTAATGTGGCTGCCGTTTGGCTGTAAAATGAATTACAGATTGTGTCTTTGTTTGAATGCTTTACAGTGACTCTCTGTGTGGGTCAGGTACTGAGGTTTAAAGTGGTGTTGATGTGACTCTGTGGGTTAGGTACTGAGGTTTAAAGTGGTGTTGATGTGACTCTCTGTGTGGGTCAGGTACTGAGGTTTAAAGTGGTGTTGATGTGACTCTCTGTGTGGGTCAGGTACTGAGGTTTAAAGTGGTGTTGATGTGACTCTGTGTGGGTCAGGTACTGAGGTTTAAAGTGGTGTTGATGTGACTCTCTGTGTGGGTTAGGTACTGAGGTTTAAAGTGGTGTTGATGTGACTCTGTGTGGGTCAGGTACTGAGGTTTAAAGTGGTGTTGATGTGACTCTGTGTGGGTCAGGTACTGAGGTTTAAAGTGGTGTTGATGTGACTCTGTGTGGGTCAGGTACTGAGGTTTAAAGTGGTGTTGATGTGACTCTCTGTGTGGGTCAGGTACTGAGGTTTAAAGTGGTGTTGATGTGACTCTCTGTGTGGGTCAGGTACTGAGGTTTAAAGTGGTGTTGATGTGACTCTGTGTGGGTCAGGTACTGAGGTTTAAAGTGGTGTTGATGTGACTCTGTGTGGGTTAGGTACTGAGGTTTAAAGTGGTGTTGATGTGACTCTGTGTGGGTCAGGTACTGAGGTTTAAAGTGGTGTTGATGTGACTCTGTGGGTCAGGTACTGAGGTTTAAAGTGGTGTTGATGTGACTCTGTGTGGGTCAGGTACTGAGGTTTAAAGTGGTGTTGATGTGACTCTGTGTGGGTTAGGTACTGAGGTTTAAAGTGGTGTTGATGTGACTCTGTGCGGGTCAGGTACTGAGGTTTAAAGTGGTGTTGATGTGACTCTGTGGGTCAGGTACTGAGGTTTAAAGTGGTGTTGATGTGACTCTGTGTGGGTCAGGTACTGAGGTTTAAAGTGGTGTTGATGTGACTCTGTGTGGGTCAGGTACTGAGGTTTAAAGTGGTGTTGATGTGACTCTGTGTGGGTTAAGTACTGAGGTTTAAAGTGGTGTTGATGTGACTCTGTGTGGGTCAGGTACTGAGGTTTAAAGTGGTGTTGATGTGACTCTGTGTGGGTTAAGTACTGAGGTTTAAAGTGGTGTTGATGTGACTCTGTGTGGGTCAGGTACTGAGGTTTAAAGTGGTGTTGTGACTCTCTCTGTGTGGGTCAGATATTGAGGTTTGTCCAGCAGTGGAGCACTCTGACAGCCATGAAGCAGAGACTGATCCGCCGCAGTGGTCTCCTGTTCTGCAGCCCAGTCCTGGTCCTGGACCAACTGACCAGCACCCAGCGCAAACACAGCAGCACCAAGAGGTAGGTGGGGGGAGGGATTGAACCTGTCCTATGTCTCCATCCTACTGTGTTGGTGTCCAGACGGCATCAGATAATCACAGATTCATCCTGGTTCATGTGGGGGTGGGTGTCTCAAGAGCCAATCACAGTGGACGTAGGAGGAAAGCATTTGCCAGAATGTGGGGTTTATTCTCTAATCAAGGTTTGTCCCATTGACTGCACATCAAGCTGATTTCCAGAGATGATATGGTGGTTAAAGACTTCATGCTGAGAAAGTATGGTAGAAACAAAGTCCAACTGGGAACCCTGGTTCCTACAGAGGTAGAGATTCACACTGTAACTGAGATAATACAATACAGGAGTAAGGAGATGGATAGGAAGGTGATTATCTTGTAGTAAGGAGATGGATGGGAAGGTGATTATCTTGTAGTAAGGAGATGGATGGGAAGGTGATTATCTTGTAGTAAGGAGATGGATGGGAAGGTGATTATTGTGTAGTAAGGAGTTGGATGGGAAGGTGATTATCTTGTAGTAAGGAGATGGATCGGAAGGTGATTATCTTGTACTAAGGAGATGGATGGGAAGGTGATTATCATGTAGTAAGGAGTTGGATGGGAAGGTGATTATCTTGTAGTAAGGAGTTGGATGGGAAGGTGATTATCTTGTACTAAGGAGATGGATGGGAAGGTGATTATCATGTAGTAAGGAGTTGGATGGGAAGGTGATTATTGTGTAGTAAGGAGATGGATGGGAAGGTGATTATTGTGTAGTAAGGAGATGGATGGGAAGGTGATTATTGTGTAGTAAGGAGTTGGATGGGAAGGTGATTATCTTGTACTAAGGAGATGGATGGGAAGGTGATTATCATGTAGTAAGGAGTTGGATGGGAAGGTGATTATCATGTAGTAAGGAGTTGGATGGGAAGGTGATTATTGTGTAGTAAGGAGATGGATGGGAAGGTGATTATTGTGTAGTAAGGAGATGGATGGGAAGGTGATTATTGTGTAGTAAGGAGTTGGATGGGAAGGTGATTATCTTGTAGTAAGGAGATGGATCGGAAGGTGATTATCTTGTACTAAGGAGATGGATGGGAAGGTGATTATCATGTAGTAAGGAGTTGGATGGGAAGGTGATTATCTTGTAGTAAGGAGTTGGATGGGAAGGTGATTATCTTGTACTAAGGAGATGGATGGGAAGGTGATTATCATGTAGTAAGGAGTTGGATGGGAAGGTGATTATCATGTAGTAAGGAGATGGATGGGAAGGTGATTATTGTGTAGTAAGGAGATGGATGGGAAGGTGATTATCTTGTAGTAAGGAGTTGGATGGGAAGGGGATTATTGTGTATTAAGGAGATGGATGGGAAGGTGATTATTGTGTAGTAAGGAGATGGATGGGAAGGTGATTATCCTGAGGTTAGTTAGACTCTGCTGTAGTGCTGTGCTGCGTTGTCCTGAAGGATCAGGGCCGTCTTCACAAAGAGACTCAGAGTAGGAGTGCTGCTGATATAGGATCAGTTTAGCCTTTTAGACACACACACACACACACACACACACCCCTCCGCCCAACACCTCTCAGTACTACTGTCAGATGGACCTGGCTTTCATGTCCTTTCATCCAGCCTCTCTACACTGGGCTGTTTGAAGCCCAACAGTCCCCTCACCCCTTCTCTCTTTCATGCAAATCTGCCCCTTCCTCTCTTCTTCCTCCTCCTCCTTTCTTCAAGATTCCTCCTCTTTGATGTGTCTCCTTCCTCTCGTCATCCAGCTATCTGACCTTACTCTTCCTCTCCTCCTTCTCGTCCTTCCTCCCCCCAGGTAACTTCCTCCTCCCTCCCTCCATCCTAACCAAAGTCCCACTCTCCTCCCCCATCCCTCCATTCCGGTACCTAACCATACTCTTCCTCCCTCCATCCAGGTATCTAACCAAAGAAGATGTGTCCCAGGCCTCTCTCAGTAAGGCCCAGTGTGATGGAGGAACTGTCCGCATGGTCCACAAGGAGATGTTCTTCACCAAGAGGAGAACCACCTCTATGTCACGACCCAACACCTCTGCCTCCGTCCCAGAGAAGTAGGTGTTCAGTCTCCTAGAGAGTCATAGCAACACTAGTTCAGAGTGTCAAACTTTCTCCTCCACATTCAAATGATATTACATTGAAAGACCACGTTATGTCCTGTCTGTACAATTGTTGTTCAATACCCAAGGAACTAAATATGTCCTCAGTTGACATTTAGAAGGTTGAAGTAAGTCTGTCTTTTCGTGGGTTTCGCCAGTGAGGCTCAATGATCTCTTGTCTATGTCTTCTTAGACTGTATGGCCTGGCCTGTACAAGAGACTGTGGGACCAGTGAGTGTTTACCACAGAGGGACCAGGCTATAATCCACTGTTTTAGAGGCAATTGACTGAAGGCTTGTTGGATAGATGGAGCACATCGCTATGGCAACCACCACAGGGACTGGCTCTTTCTCTCTCACCCAGCGAGTCTTGCTGATTGGTTGAGGATCATCGGGGACGGCCCAGAGAGCCGTGTCCCATCTGTTCCCTAACGTGTGGACAGGCAGTACCCTGGTGAAACGCTGTAAGAACACATCCACACTGGCAGTGGTCCAGGCTCACCTTCCTCTCCCTCTGCTTCTCCAGCCAGGAGGAAGACTCACACAGACAACCATATGTCCCAGCTCCCCAGAGCATGCTTAAAGTTCCTATTGAATGAATGTAACTGTATAGTAATAGAGTAGCTTCCACACACTGGTTGAATCAACGTTGTTTCAAATCAAAGTTTATTTGTCACGTGCTCCGAATACAACAGGTGTAGTAGACCTTACAGTGAAATGCTGAATACAACAGGTGTAGACCTTACAGTGAAATGCTGAATACAACAGGTGTAGTAGACCTTACAGAGAAATGCTGAATACAACAGGTGTAGTAGACCTTACAGAGAAATGCTGAATACAACAGGTGTAGTAGACCTTACAGAGAAATGCTGAATACAACAGGTGTAGTAGACCTTACAGAGAAATGCTGAATACAACAGGTGTAGTAGACCTTACAGAGAAATGCTGAATACAACAGGTGTAGTAGACCTTACAGAGAAATGCCGAATACAACAGGTGTAGACCTTACAGTGAAATGCTGAATACAACAGGTGTAGTAGACCTTACAGAGAAATGCTGAATACAACAGGTGTAGTAGACCTTACAGAGAAATGCCGAATACAACAGGTGTAGACCTTACAGAGAAATGCTGAATACAACAGGTGTAGTAGACCTTACAGAGAAATGCTGAATACAACAGGTGTAGTAGACCTTACAGTGAAATGCCGAATACAACAGGTGTAGTAGACCTTACAGTGAAATGCTGAATACAACAGGTGTAGTAGACCTTACAGAGAAATGCTGAATACAACAGGTGTAGACCTTACAGTGAAATGCTGAATACAACAGGTGTAGTAGACCTTACAGTGAAACGCTGAATACAACAGGTGTAGTAGACCTTACAGTGAAATGCTGAATACAACAGGTGTAGTAGACCTTACAGTGAAACGCTGAATACAACAGGTGTAGACCTTACAGTGAAATGCTGAATACAACAGGTGTAGACCTTACAGAGAAATGCTGAATACAACAGGTGTAGTAGACCTTACAGTGAAATGCTGAATACAACAGGTGTAGTAGACCTTACAGAGAAACGCTGAATACAACAGGTGTAGTAGACCTTACAGTGAAATGCTGAACACAACAGGTGTAGTAGACCTTACAGAGAAATGCTGAATACAACAGGTGTAGTAGACCTTACAGAGAAATGCTGAATACAACAGGTGTAGTAGACCTTACAGAGAAATGCTGAATACAACAGGTGTAGTAGACCTTACAGAGAAATGCTGAATACAACAGGTGTAGTAGACCTTACAGAGAAATGCTGAATACAACAGGTGTAGTAGACCTTACAGTGAAATGCTGAATACAACAGGTGTAGTAGACCTTACAGAGAAATGCTGAATACAACAGGTGTAGTAGACCTTACAGAGAAATGCTGAATACAACAGGTGTAGACCTTACAGTGAAATGCTGAATACAACAGGTGTAGTAGACCTTACAGAGAAATGCTGAATACAACAGGTGTAGTAGACCTTACAGAGAAATGCTGAATACAACAGGTGTAGTAGACCTTACAGAGAAATGCTGAATACAACAGGTGTAGACCTTACAGTGAAATGCTTACTTACGGGCTCTAACCAACAGTGCAAAAAAGGTATTAGGTGAACAATAGGTAAGTAAAGAAATAAAAACAACAGTGAAAAATAACAGTAGCGAGGCTATATACAGGCACCGGTTAGTTGGGCTGATTGAGGTAGTATGTACATGTAAATATGGTTAAAGTGACTATGCATATATGATAAACAGAGAGTAGCTGTAGCATAAAATGGCGCTGGAAGAATTGGCAGCAGTTTTACAGGCGCCCAACCAGTTGTGCTACTATGTGGGTTTTTGCGTTATTTGTAACTTATTTTGTACATAATGTTTCTGCCACCGTATCTTACGGAAAAAAAGAGCTTCTGGATATCAGGACAGCGATCACTCACCTCGGATTAGATTTTTTCTTCAACAAGCAGGACATTCTCCAAATACCCAACAGGGCCAACATCCCCGTTATTTGCAAGAGGAAGAGACGCAGCTACAGAGGACACAGACCGGGATGCCTCGTAAGGATCCGCAGAAGGCGACTGGGAAAGCTGCCGTTACCGTCAATATTACTCGCCGATGTGCAATCATTGGACAATAAATTAGACGAGGTACGATCACGAATATCCTACCAACGGGACATCAAACTCTGTAATATCTTATGTTTCACGGAATCGTGGCTGAATGACAACATGGATATTCAGCTAGCGGGATATACGCTGCACCGGCAAGATAGAACAGCACACTCCGGTAAGACCAGGGTGGGATGGTCTGTGCATATTTGTAAACAACAGCTGGTGCATGAAATCTAAGGAAGTCTCTAGATTTTGCTCACCTGAAGTAGAGAATCTTGTGATAAAATGCAGATCACACTATTTGCCTAGAGAGTTTTCAGCTATACTTTTCGTGGCTGTTTATTTACCACCACAGACAGATGCTGGCACTAAGAACGCACTTAGTCAGCTGTATAAGGAAATAAGCAAACAGGAAACCGCTCACCCAGAGTCGGCGCTCCTAGTGGCCGGAGACTTTAATGCAGGGAAACTTAAATCAGTTCTACCTAATTTCTACCAGCATATTAAATGTGCAACCAGAGGGAAAGAAATTCTAGATCACCTGTACTCCACACACAGAGACGCGTACAAAGATCTCCCTCACTCTCCATTTGGTAAATCCGACCACAATTCTATCCTCCTAGTTCCTGCTTACAAGCAAAAATTAAAGCAGGAAGCACCAGTGACTCGGTCTATAACAAAGTGGTCAGGTGAAGCAGATGCTAAACTACAGGACTGTTTTGCTAGCACAGACTGGAATATGTTCCAGGATTCTTCCGATGGCATTGAGGAGTACACCACATCAGTCACTGGCTTTATCAATAAGTGCATCGAGGACGTCGTCCCCACAGTGACTGTACGTACATAGCCCAACCAGAAGCCATGGATTACAGGCAACATTCGCACTGAGCTAAAGGGTAGAGCTGCCGCTTTCAAGGTGCGGGACTCTAACCCGGAAGCTTATAAGAAATCCTGCTATGCCCTCCGATGAACCATCAAACAGGCAAAGCGTCAATACAGGGCTAAGATTGAATCGTACTACAAATCAAAATCAAATCAAATGTATTTATATAGCCCTTCTTACATCAGCTGATATCACAAAGTGCTGTACAGAAACTCAGCCTAAAACCCCAAACAGCAAGCAATGCAGGTGTAGAAGCACGGTGGCTAGGAAAAACTCCCTAGAAAGGCCAAAACCTAGGAAGGAACCTAGAGAGGAACCAGGCTATGAGGGGTGGCCAGTCCTCTTCTGGCTGTGCCGGATGGAGATTATAACAGCACATGGCCTAGATGTTCAAATGTTCATAAATGACCAGCATTGTCAAATAATAATAATCCTAGTAGTTGTCGAGGGTGCAACAAGTCAGTAACACAAGAGTAAGTGTCAGTTGGCTTTTTCATAGCCGATCTTTGAGAGTATCTCTACCGCTCCTGCTGTCTCTAGAGAGTTGAAAACAGCAGGTCTGGGACAGGTAGCACGTCCGGTGAATAGGTCAGGGTTCCAGCAGGTCTGGGACAACAGGTCTGGGACAGGTAGCACGTCCGGTGAACAGGTCAGGGTTCCATAGCTGCAGGCAGAACAGTTGGAACTGGAGCAGCAGCACGGCCAGGTGAACTGGGGACAGCAAGGAGTCATCAAGCCAGGTAGTCCTGAGGCATGGTCCTAGGGCTCAGGTCCTACGAGAGAGAGAAAGAAAAAAAGAAAAAGAGAGAATTAGAGAGAGCATATTTAAATTCACACAGGACACCGGAAAAGACAAGAGAAATACTCCAGATGTGACAGACTGACCCTAGCCCCCGACACATAAACTACTGCAGCATAAATACTGGGGCTGAGACAGGAGGGGTCAGGAGACACTGTGGCCCCATCCGATGAAACCCCCGGACGGGGCCAAACAGGTAGGATATAACCCCACCCACTTTGCCAAAGCACAGCCTCCACACCACCGGAGGGATATCTCCACCACCAACATACCATCCCTGGACAAGGCTGAGTATAGCCCACAAAGATCTCCGCCACGGCACAGCCCAAGGGGGGGCACCAACCCAGACAGGAAGACCACGTCAGTGACTCAACCCACTCAAGTGACGCACCCCTCCCAGGGACGGCATGGAAGAACACCAGTAAGCCAGTGACTCAGCCCCCGTAATAGGGTTAGAGGCAGAGAATCCCAGTGGAAAGAGGGGAAACCGGCCAGGCAGAGACAGCAAGGGCGGTTCGTTACTCCAGCCTTTCCGTTCACCTTCACACCCCTGGGCCAGACTACACTTAATCATAGGACCTACTGAAGAGATATGTCTTCAGTAAAGACTTAAAGGTTGAGACTGAGTCTGCGTCTCTCACATGGGTAGGCAGACTATTCCATAAAAATGGAGCTCTATAGGAGAAAGCCCTGCCTCCAGCTGTTTGCTTAGAAATTCTAGGAACAATTAGGAGGCCCGCGTCTTGTGACCGTAGCGTACGTGTAGGTATGTACGGCAGGACCAAATCGGAAAGATAGGTAGGAGCAAGCCCATGTAATGTTTTGTAGGTTAGCAGTAAAACCTTGAAATCAGCCCTTGCCTTAACAGGAAGCCAGTGTAGGGAGGCTAGCACTGGAGTAATATGATCAAATTTTTTGGTTCTAGTCAGGATTCTAGCAGCCGTATTTAGCACTAACTGAAGTTTATTTAGTGCTTTATCCGGGTAGCCGGAAAGTAGAGCATTGCAGTAGTCCAACCTTGAAGTAACAAAGGCATGGATTAATTTTTCTGCGTCATTTTTGGACAGAAAGTTTCTGATTTTTGCAATGTTACGTAGATGGAAAAAAGCTGTCCTTGAAACAGTCTTGATATGTTCTTCAAAAGAGAGATCAGGGTCCAGAGTAACGCCGAGGTCCTTCACGGTTTTATTTGAGACGACTGTACAACCATCCAGATTAATTGTCAGATTCAACAGAAGATCTCTTTGTTTCTTGGGACCTAGAACAAGCATCTCTGTTTTGTCCGAGTTTAAGAGTAGAAAGTTTGCAGCCATCCACTTCCTTATGTCTGAGACACAGGCTTCTAGCGAGGGCAATTTTGGGGCTTCACCATGTTTCATTGAAATGTACAACTGTGTGTCATCCGCATAGCAGTGAAATTTAACATTATGTTTTCGAATGACATCCCCAAGAGGTAAAATATATAGTGAAAACAATAGTGGTCCTAAAACGGAACCTTGAGGAACACCGAAATTTACAGTTGATTTGTCAGAGGACAAACCATTCACAGAGACAAACTGATATCTTTCCGACAGATAAGACCTAAACCAGGCCAGAACTTGTCCATGTAGACCAATTTGGGTTTCCAATCTCTCCAAAAGAATGTGGTGATCGATGGTATCAAAAGCAGCACTAAGATCTAGGAGCACGAGGACAGACGCAGAACCTTGGTCTGACGTCATTAAAAGGTCATTTACCACCTTCACAAGTGCAGTCTCAGTGCTATGATGGGGTCTAAAACCAGACTGAAGCGTTTTGTGTACATTGTTTGTCTTCAGGAAGGCAGTGAGTTGCTGCGCAACAGCTTTTTAATTTTTTTTTCAGAGGAATGGAAGATTCGATATAGGCCGATTAGTTTTTTTATAATTTCTGGGTCAAGATTTGGCTTTTTCAAGAGAGTCTTTATTACTGCCACTTTTAGTGAGTTTGGTACACATCCGGTGGATAGAGAGCCGTTTATTATGTTCAACATAGGAGGGCCAAGCACAGAAAGCAACTCTTTCAGTAGTTTAGTTGGAATAGGGTCCAGTATGCAGCTTGAAGGTTTAGAGGCCATGATTATTTTCATCATTGTGTCAAGAGATACACTTTAGTGTCTCCCTTGATCCTAGGTCCTGGCAGGGTTGTGCAGACTCAGGACAACGGAGCTTTGGAGGAATACGCAGATTTAAAGAGGAGTCCGTAATTTGCTTTCTAATGATCATGATCTTTTCCTCAAAGAAGTTCATGAATTCATCACTGCTGAAGTGAGAGCCATCCTCTCCTGGGGAATGCTGCTTTTTAGTTAACTTTGCGACAGTATCAAAAATAAATTTCGGATTGTTCTTATTTTCCTCAATTAAGTTGGAAAAATAGGATGATCGAGCAGCAGTGAGGGCTCGTCGATACTGCACGGTACTGTCTTTCCAAGCTAGTCGGAAGACTTCCAGTTTGGTGTGGCGCCATTTCCGTTCCAATTTTCTGGAAGCTTGCTTCAGAGCTCGTGTATTTTCTGTATACCAGGGAGCTAGTTTCTTATGACAAATGTTTTTAGTTTTTAGGGGTGCAACTGCATCTAGGGTATTGCGCAAGGTTAAATTGAGTTCCTCGGTTAGGTGGTTAACTGATTTTTGTCCTCTGACGTCCTTGGGTAGGCAGAGGGAGTCTGGAAGGGCATCAAGGAATCTTTGGGTTGTCTGAGAATTTATAGCACGACTTTTAATGCTTCTTGGTTGGGGTCTGAGCAGATTATTTGTTGCGATTGCGAACGTAATAAAATGGTGGTCCGATAGTCCAGGATTATGAGGAAAAACATTAAGATCCACAACATTTATTCCATGGGACAAAACTAGGTCCAGAGTATGACTGGCAGTGAGTAGGTCCAGAGACATGTTGGACAAAACCCACTGAGTCGATGATGGCTCCGAAAAAGCCTTTTGGAGTGGGTCTGTGGACTTTTCCATGTGAATATTAAAGTCACCAAAAATTAGAATATTATCTGCGATGACTACAAGGTCCGATAGGAATTCAGGGAACTCAGTGAGGAACGCTGCATATGGCCCAGGAGGCCTGTAAACAGTAGCTATAAAAAGTGATTGAGTAGGCTGCATAGATTTCATGACTAGAAGCTCAAAAGACGAAAACGTCGTTGTTTTTTGGGGGGTAAATTTAAATTTGCTATCGTAAATGTTAGCAACACCTCCGCCTTTGCGGGATGCGCGGGGGAAATGGTCACTAGTGTAACCAGGGGGTGAGGCCTCATTTAACACAGTAAATTCATCAGGCTTAAGCCATGTTTCAGTCAGGCCAATCACATCAAGATTATGATCAGTGATTAGTTCATTGACTATAACTGCCTTTGAAGTGAGGGATCTAACATTAAGTAGTCCTATTTTGAGATGTGAGGTATCACAATCTCTTTCAATAATGGCAGGAATGGAGGAGGTCTTTATACTAGTGAGATTGCTAAAGCGAACACCGCCATCTTTAATTTTGCCCAGCCTAGATCGAGGCACAGACACGGTCTCAATGGGGATAGCTGAGCTGACTACACTGACTGTGCTAGTGGCAGACTCCACTAAGCTGGCAGGCTGGCTAACAGCCTGCTGCCTGGCCTGCACCCTATTTCATTGTGGAGCTGGAGGAGTTAGAGCCCTGTCTATGTTCGTAGATAAGATGAGAGCACCCCTCCAGCTAGGATGGAGTCCGTCACTCCTCAACAGGCCAGGCTTGGTCCTATTTGTGGGTGAGTCCCAGAAAGAGGGCCAATTATCTACAAATTCTATCTTTTGGGAGGGGCAGAAAACAGTTTTCAACCAGCGATTGAGTTGTGAGACTCTGCTGTAGAGCTCATCACTCCCCCTAACTGGGAGGGGGCCAGAGACAATTACTCGATGCCGACACATCTTTCTAGCTGATTTACACGCTGAAGCTATGTTGCGCTTGGTGACCTCTGACTGTTTCATCCTAACATCGTTGGTGCCGACGTGGACAACAATATCTCTATACTCTCTACACTTGCCAGTTTTAGCTTTAGCCAGCACCGTCTTTAGATTAGCCTTAACGTCGGTAGCCCTGTCCCCTGGTAAACAGTGTATGATCGCTGGATGATTCGTTTTTTGTCTAATACTACGGGTAATGGAGTCGCCAATGACTAGGGTTTTCAATTTGTCAGAGCTAATGGTAGGAAGCTTCGGCGTCTCAGACCCCATAACGGGAGGACCAGAGAAGTTTCTGACTCGCTTAATGGGGACAACCGGTTGAAAGTTTCTGTCGGCTGAATAAGCGACACCGGTTGAGCATTCCTACAGTGTTTCCCTCCAGAAGCCATGAGAAAGTTGTCCGGCTGCGGGGATCGTGCGAGGGGGTTTATACTAACGTTACTATCTGTACTTACTGGTGGCACAGACGCTGTTTCATCCTTTCCTACACTGAAATTACCCTTGCCTAACGATTGCGTCTGAAGCTGGGCTTGCAGCACAGCTATCCTTGCCGTAAGGCGATCGTTCTCCTGTATATTATGAGTACAGCGACTGCAGTTAGAAGGCATCATGTTAATGTTACTTAGCTTCGGCTGTTTGAAGTCCTGACAAACCATGTCCAGATAAAACCTCCGGGGTGAAAAAGTTGAATGAAAAAAGTTGAGTGAGGGAAAAACAAAAAATATACGGTAATGAAAAAGTAAAAACCGTGAAGTAGTCAGGTAGCAAAGTAAGATCGGCAACAAAACGCACAGCAGCACGTAAACAAGTCTGCAAGTCTGCTCCGATGCTCGTTGGATGTGGCAGGGCTTGCAAACTATTACAGACTACAGCCGCGTCACAGTCACTTCTATGCTAGCTTCGAGGCAAGCAACACTGAGGCATGCATGAGAGTATCAGCTGTTCCGGATGACTGTGTGATCACGCTCTCCGTAGCCGACGTGAGTAAGACCTTTAAACAGGTCATTATTCACAAGGCTGTGGGGCCAGACGGATTACCAGGACGTGTGCTCCGGGCATGTGCTGACCAACTGGCAGGTGTCTTCACTGACATTTTCAACATGTCCCTGATTGAGTCTGTAATACCAACATGTTTCAAGCAGACCACCATAGTCCCTGTTCCCAAGAACACGAAGGCAACCTGCCTAAATGACTACAGACCCGTAGCACTCTCGTCCATAGCCATGAAGTGCTTTGAAAGGCTGGTAATGGCTCACATCAACACCATTATCCCAGAAACGCTAGACCCACTCCAATTTGCATACGGCCCAAACAGATCCACAGATGATGCAATCTCTATTGCACTCCACACTGCCCTTTCCCACCTGGACAAAAATAACACCTTAGTGAGAATTATATTCATTGACTACAGCTCAGCGTTCAACAACATAGTACCCTCAAAGCTCATCACTAAGCTAAGGATCCTGGGACTAAACACCTCCCTCTGCAACTGGATCCTGGACTTCCTGGCAGGTCGCCCCCAGGTGGTAAGGGTAGGTAGCAACACATCTGCCACGCTGATCCTCAACACAGGGGCCCCTCAGGGGTGCGTGCTCAGTCCCCTCCTGTACTCCTTGTTTAACCACGACTGCATGGCCAGGCACGACTCCAAAACCATCGTTAAGTTTGCAGTCGACACAACAGTGGGAGGCCTGATCACCGACAACGACCAGACAGCCTATAGGGAGGAGGTCAGAGACCTGGCCGGGTGGTGCCAGAATAACCTATCCCTCAACGTAACTAAGACTAAGGAGATGATTGTGGACTACAGGAAAAGGAGGACCGAGCACGCCTCCATTCTCATCGACGGGGTTGTAGTGGAGCAGGTTGAGCGCTTCAAGTTCCTTGGTGTCCTCATCACCAACAAACTAGAATGGTCCAAAAACACCAAGACAGTTGTGAAGAGAGCACGACAATGTCTAATCCCCCTCAGGAAACGAAAAAGATTTGTCATGGGTCCTCAGATCCTCAAAAGGTTCTACAGCTGCAACATCGAGAGTATCCTGACTGGTTGCTTCACTGCCTGGTATGGCAATTGCTCGGCCTCTGACCGCAAGGCAGACAGAATCATCATGTCAATGAAATTACATTGAACCAACGTGGAATAGAAGTTGAATTGACGTCTGTGCCCAGTGGATTAATACTGTTTATTAACTTGTTTGGCAGATGACTGACATGCCTCCCTCCCTCTCTTTGTCTCTGTCTCTCTCTCTATCGCTGTCTCTTACCATCTCTCCCCCCAGACCATCTGAGGTGCACCCAGAGCCTCCTGTTGGTGCTCCTGAGGGCCCGTCAGAGGCTGAAGCTGGGTACCTGCAGGTGCTGGACAGTGAGGGTCGACCCTTGTGTCTGTCCTGCCACAAGGCCTGTGGGTCCACCGGAGGAGCCTGGGACACCTGCTTCTGTAGCCAGACGTAAGTCGCTGCATCATCAAAGTAAAGCCAAGTTCACCCATCAATGGTGTTGTATATCCTGCTATTATTAGTGTTGCCTCGTAGGCCTGCTGTGTTCCTTTATTAAAGCTCTACAAAGGAAACATCGTTATTCTGTTGTATTCTACTTCATCTATCCTATCATAGATGTCAGGAGGAGTTCCAGCTACGCTCCAGCCAGGCCTACATGCGTGCCCGGGTACTGCAGACGGAGCAGGGGGTGTGTCAGAGCTGCGGCCTGCAAGCCCACCAGCTGTACCTGAAGGTCCGCGACGCCCCGCCCACACACAGGAAGGAGATGCTAGAGAACACCTGGCTGGCCCAGCTGTCACTCAAACAGGTTGGTTGGTTTGGATGTCTTTAGCCCCCCAGGTCTGTGATACAGAGAGGGACCTAGGACCATTCCATTACTCTGTATGGGGGGACCTAGGACCATTCCATTACTCTGTATGGGGGGACCTAGGACCATTCCATTACTCTGTATGGGGTCTGACCTACACTACCTGAGCTCTCTTAGCCAGAATACAGTCTTCTACATGACTTCATAAGCCCTTTACAGACAGGAGATTTTTAAAGGTCCACAAATCTACAGACAGAGAGAACAGGAGGGTAAAAGTCATACTATTGATGTGGGTTGATTTTCAACTGGATTTATCAAAGAGCAGTATCATCTCTCTCTTCTCAAATTAGCATATCACATTACTGAAGTTGTACAGAAAACACTCAGCTGAAATGGATAGGACCCATTTAGACAGTTGAAGCCACTTATGATATAAAGCAGAGTGTGTAGCATCGAGAACAGACGGGTTTCACCTGTTCCAACTAATCCCCTGGATCTGGGGAGACATTATATTATACACTGGGAGAGGAGGGGGAGAGAGAAGAGGATAACACTCAGTCCTCTCTACTACTGACTGACACTTATCTTCCTTGGAATCGGCTGCTTTGTGCTGGGGGAAGATAAACCATTAGATGTGGAGGGGGTGTGGGTGGAGGGGGTGTGTGTGTGTGTGTGTGTGTGTGGAGGGGGTGTGTGTGTGTGTGTGGAGGGGTGTGTGTGTGTGTGTGGAGGGGGTGTGTGTGTGTGTGTGGAGGGGGTGTGTGTGTGTGTGTGGAGGGGGTGTGTGTGTGTGTGTGTGTGGAGGGGGTGTGTGTGTGTGTGTGTGTGGAGGGGGTGTGTGTGTGTGTGTGTGTGGAGGGGGTGTGTGTGTGTGTGTGTGTGGAGGGGGTGTGTGTGTGTGTGGAGGGGGTGTGTGTGTGTGGGTGGAGGGGGTGTGTGTGTGTGGAGGGGGTGTGTGTGTGGAGGGGGTGTATGTGTGTGGAGGGGGTGTATGTGTGTGGAGGGGGTGTGTGTGGGTGGAGGGGGGGGGTGGGTGGAGGGGGTGTACTGTACTGTACTGTGGACACACAAGTTCCTCTCTCAGCCTGTGTGCATGTGTGACTTCCTCTCTCTCGGCTCACAGTAAATAGATTGGCCAGTACTGTCAGATCCTCCATGGATTTCTCCCACAGCTCAACCTCACCTCAGCCAAGAGCCTGTTTGATTTGGCTCTGCCATTTCTACTGTAAAGACCTTGTGCCGTCTCGCTCACAGATCAATGGCTGGATTTGGCCTGACACTAACAGGACCTCTGTACTGCACAGAAACCACTGAGAACAACTGCTGATTAATACATTGTATTGGTGCGCTGGTCATTGTGTCTGTGTGTGATGGTGTGTGTGCATGCTGGTTTCTGGGCTGAATCGTCCCCAGGGTTCCCCTTCTCTGGTTTTAGTAGAGGGTTTCTAAGGCATTCGTACACCAGTGAGGGAATACAGAGTGAATGTTCTGTATGGAGCGAGGAGGGGGGGGATGCAGAGTGAATGTTCTGTATGGAGCGAGGGGGGGGGGGGGAATACAGAGTGAATGTTCTGTATGGAGCGAGGAGGGGGGGGGGATGCAGAGTGAATGTTCTGTATGGAGCGAGGAGGGGGGGGGATGCAGAGTGAATGTTCTGTATGGAGCGAGGAGGGGGGGGGATGCAGAGTGAATGTTCTGTATGGAGCGAGGAGGGGGGGGGGAATGCAGAGTGAATGTTCTGTATGGAGCGGGGGGGGGGGATGCAGAGTGAATGTTCTGTATGGAGCGAGGAGGGGGGGGGAATGCAGAGTGAATGTTCTGTATGGAGCGGGGGGGGGGGGGAATGCAGAGTGAATGTTCTGTATGGAGCGGGGGGGGGTGCAGAGTGAATGTTCTGTATGGAGCGGGGGGGGGGGGAATGCAGAGTGAATGTTCTGTATGGAGCGAGGAGGGGGGGAATGCAGAGTTAATGTTCTGTATGGAGCGGGGAGGGGGGGGAATGCAGAGTGAATGTTCTGTATGGAGCGAGGGGGGGGGGGGGGGTCGGTAGTCATGGTGGAACGGAGCTTGCTCCTGAGTACAGCTTTGCTTTTCTTCTCCTCTCTGGTTCTCTTGTGGCTAATGTTGGGAGAGCGCTACTCTAACTACCACTTCTACCCAGGAATGGAGATTGATTTCTGGGCTGAATTGTCCCCAGGGTTCCCCTTCTCTGGCTCTTTCCACATAAAATGGAGAAAAGAAAAGGCTTAGCTTCAAATTGAAATGCCTCCATTTTGGTTCTAGTGTTCCCCAGCTCCAGGCCATAGAACTAGAATTACAGGCGTTTGATTTCCTACCGGTTCCCAGAGTCCCCAACTCGTTCTCTTACATTAGAGCCTTGTCATTCTCACTGTCTGAAGAGAGACAGACGGACACAGACAAACAGCCAGCCTGAGGAAATGTGATGCTGACATGGGAAGGCTGACAAGATCCTATTATGAAAAACACATGGACAAAACTCACAAGGGATTTTACAAATATTTCTTACACCAAATTGTTTGTTTACCCGTTTGAGCTAAAAAAACTGTAAATGATATAATCATTATACTACCTCTTTACTGAAAAATGTATTTATTAAAATTGTCTGTGTTGTGTCCAGCTGAATGAGATGATTCGAGCCCCCGTGGAGGGTCAGTTCTGGCAGGTGGACCACATCCGACCCGTCTACAGTGGGGGAGGACAGTGTTCCCTGGACAACCTACAGACACTCTGCACCGTCTGCCACAGAACCGTAAGAGTCCAGTACACACAGACACACACACACACACACCATCACACACAGACACACAGTGTTCACTGGACAACCCGCACCGTCTGCCACAGAACCACAAGGGTCCTGGTCCCCGCTCCTCTGAGTCCACATAAACACTCAGTCCCACATGGTGCTTCATTACACCCTAGCCATATGCACTCTCAAACCACCACCATGATATAATACCATGTTATAATATAATACCATATTATAGTATAATACCATGTTATAGTATAATACCATGTTATAGTATAATAACATTTTATAGTATAATACCATGTTATAGTATAATACCATGTTATAGTATAATACCATGTTATAGTATAATACCATGTTATAGTATAATACCATGTTATAGTATAATACCATGTTATAGTATAATACCATGTATAGAATAATACCATGTTATAATATATACTATATACCATGTTATATACTATAATACCATCTTATAATATAATACCATGTTATAGTATAATACCATGTTATAGTATAGTACCATAGTATAATACCATGTTATAGTATAATACCATGTTATAATATAATACACCACCATGTTATAATATAATACACCACCATGTTATAATATAATACCGTGTTATAGTATAATACCGTGTTATAGTATAATACCGTGTTATAGTATAATACCGTGTTATAGTATAATACCATGTTATAATTAGAGGTTGCCCGATTATGATTTTTTTTTGATACCGATTATTGGAGAACCAAAAACGGGCGTTACCGATTAATCGGCCAATATTATATATTTTTTTGGGTAATAATGACAATTACAACAATACTGAATGAACACTTATTTTAACTTAATATAATACATCAATAAAATCAATTTAGCCTCAAATAAATAATGAAACATGTTCAATTTGGTTTAAATAATGCAAAAACAAAGAGTTAGAGAAGAAAGTAAAAGTGCAATATGTGCCATGTAAGAAAGCTAATGTTTAAGTGCCTTGCTCAGAACATGAGAACATATGAAAGCTGGTGGTTCCTTTTAACATGAGTCTTCAATATTCCCAGGTAAGAAGTTTTAGGTTGTAGTTATTATAGGAATTATAGGACTATTTCTCTCTATACAATTTGTATATCATATACCTTTGACTATTGGATGTTCTTATAGGCACTTTAGTATTGCCAGTGTAACAGTATAGCTTCCGTCCCTCTCCTCGCTCCTACCTGGGCTCGAACCAGGAACACATCAACAACAGCCACCCTGGAAGCAGCGTTTCCCATGCAGAGCAAGGGGAACAACTACGCCAAGTCTCAGAGCGAGTGACGTTTGAAACGCTATTAGCACGCACCCGCTAACTAGCTAGCCATTTCACATCGGTTACACCAGCCTAATCTTGGAAGTTGATAGGCTTGAAGTCATAAACAGCGCAATGCTTGAAGCACAGCGAAGAGCTGCTGGCAAAACGCACATAAGTGCTGTTTGAATGAATGCTTACGAGCCTGCTGCTGCCTACCACCGCTCAGTCAGACTGCTCTATCAAATCATAGACTTAATTATAACATAATAACACACAGAAATACGAGCCTTAGGTCGTTAATATGGTCGAATCCGGAAACTTTCATCTCGAAAACAAAAAGTTTTTTCCTTTCAGTGAAAACCGTTCCGTATTTTATCTAACGGGTGGCATCCCTAAGTCTAAATATTCCTGTTACATTGCGCAACCTTCAATGTTATGTCATAATTACGTAAAATTGTGGCAAATTAGTTCGCAACGAGCCAGGCGGCCCAAACTGTTGCATATACCCTGACTGCGTGCAATGAACGCAAAATGACACAATTTCACCTGGTTAATATTGCCTGCTAACCTGGATTTCATTTAGCTAAATATGCAGGTTTAAAAATATATACTTCTGTGTATTGATTATAAGAAAGGCATTGATGTTTATGGTTAGGTACAGTCTTGCAACGATTGTGCTTTTTTCGCAAATGCGCGTTTGTTAAATCATCGGCTCTCTTTGTTAGGAAGAAAGTCTTCACAGTTCGCAACGAGCCAGGCGGCCCAAACTGCTGCATATACCCTGACTCAGTTTGCAAGAGAAGTGACACATTTTCCCTAGTTAAAAGAAATTCATGTTAGCAGGTAATATTAACTAAATATGCAGGTTTAAAAATATATACTTGTGTATTGATTTTAAGAAAGGCATTGATTATGGTTGGAGCAACGTGTACCTAAGCGATTATATGCAACGCAGGACAGGCTAGATAAACTAGTAATATCATCAACCATGTGTTATTAACTAGTGATTATGATTGTTTTTTCTAAGATAAGTTTAATGCTAGCTAGCAACTTACCTTGGCTTCTTACTGCATTCGCGTAACAGGCAGGCTCTTCGTGGAGTGCAATGTAAAGCAGGTGGTTAGAGCGTTGGACTAGTTAACCATAAGGTTGCAAGATTGAATCCCCGAGCTGACAAGGTAAAATCTGTCGTTCTGCCCCTGAACAAGGCAGTTAACCCACCGTTCCTAGGCCGTCATTGAAAATAAGAATGTGTCCTTAATAACTGACTTGCCTAGTTAAATAAAGGTCTAAACATTTTTTTTTTTAATAAATAAAAAATAATCGCCCAAATCGGTGTCCAAAAATACCGATTTCCGATTGTTATAACTTGAAATCGGCCCTAATTAATCGGCCATTCCGATTAATCGGTCGACCTCTAGTTATAATACCATGTTATATATAGTATAATACCATGTTATAGTATAATACCATGTTATAGTATAATACCTTGTTATAATATAATACCATGTTATAATATAACACCATGTTATAATATAACACCATGTTATAATACACCATGTTATAATATAATACAGTATTGATGACAGTATGCTGTTTGTTTTATAGAGGACAGAGTATTGATGGCAGTATGTTGTTTGTTTTACAGAGGACAGAGTATTGGCCTTCCCTGTAGCTCAGTTGGTAGAGCATGGTGTTTGCAACACCAGGGTTGTGGGTTCGATTCCCACGGGGGGCCAGCACAGGAAAAAAAAAAAAAAAATGTATGAAATTGTATGAAATGTATGCATTCACTACTGTAAGTCGCTCTGGATAAGAGCGTCTGCTAAATGACTAAAATGTAAAAATGTAATGTATTGATGACAGTATGTTTGTTTTACAGAGGACAGAGTATTGATGACAGTATGTTGTTTGTTTTACAGAGGACAGAGTATTGATGACAGTATGTTGTTTGTTTTACAGAGGACAGAGTATTGATGACAGTATGTTTGTTTTACAGAGGACAGAGTATTGATGACAGTATGTTGTTTGTTTTACAGAGGACAGAGTATTGATGACAGTATGTTGTTTGTTTTACAGAGGACAGAGTATTGATGACAGTATGTTGTTTGTTTTACAGAGGACAGAGTATTGATGACAGTATGTTGTTTGTTTTACAGAGGACAGAGTATTGATGACAGTATGTTGTTTGTTTTACAGAGGACAGCTCAGCAAGCCAAAGACAGAAGCCAGATGAAGAAAGGACTGGCAGCCTCCAAGGTGGCTTCAGACATCACTCGCTTCTTCATAAAGAAATGAAAATTAAATGAAATGTTTTCCTCATCCAAGGAAGGAGGGAAAGTTGGAGGAGTACTGAGTGACATAGGAAGGATGCTTCTTGAGTGTGTTGTCATCTCTGTGAAGAAGGCTACATGTCACAGTGGGTTCTCAATGCTGCCACTACTGTCCATGTTATGGATTCACCAGCAATCCAATGCAATGTAGAGGCACATAGCCTCCTTCCTTTAACTTCATCATGTTCAAGTTGGATCATTGAGATTGTTGGTGTGAAGACTGTTCTTTCAGGGTTGTTTTTGTTGAGTTACCTGAATAGATTTAACTAAACAATGCTGCCTGTATCAATGCAAATGTTCCAAATGTGCAGCTACGCTCCTTCCCATGTTGTCCCCGAACCGTCAGCAGTGAGCCTGGGTTGATTTATAACAGGCTTATCTAGCTCAGATACAGGCTGAACTGAACCAAGCTGGGCAGGCTGCTGCCTGTTTGAATTGCCAGCCTGCCTGCCTGCCTGCCTGCCTGCCTGCCTGCCTGCCGAGCGCTCGCTGCTATTTTAGGTTGTGCAAACTTGGTAGAAAAACCCTGATATGTGTGATGCTCTAGTTTACATCTTGACAGGATATCACAAGCAAGTGTTTTCCTTCATGTCCTCTACATGTAGTCTAGTTGATAGTGTCTATGTCCTCTACATGTAGTCTAGTTGGTAGTGTCTTTATGTCCTCTACATGTAGTCTAGTTGATAGTCTATGTCCTCTACATGTAGTCTAGTTGATAGTCTATGTCCTCTACATGTAGTCTAGTTGGTAGTGTCTTTATGTCCTCTACATGTAGTCTAGTTGGTAGTGTCTTTATGTCCTCTACATGTAGTCTAGTTGATAGTCTTTATGTCCTCTACATGTAGTCTAGTTGATAGTCTTTATGTCCTCTACATGTAGTCTAGTTGATAGTCTATGTCCTCTACATGTAGTCTAGTTGATAGTCTATGTCCTCTACATGTAGTCTAGTTGGTAGTGTCTTTATGTCCTCTACATGTAGTCTAGTTGGTAGTGTCTTTATGTCCTCTACATGTAGTCTAGTTGATAGTCTATGTCCTCTACATGTAGTCTAGTTGGTAGTGTCTTTATGTCCTCTACATGTAGTCTAGTTGATAGTCTATGTCCTCTACATGTAGTCTAGTTGATAGTCTATGTCCTCTACATGTAGTCTAGTTGGTAGTGTCTTTATGTCCTCTACATGTAGTCTAGTTGATAGTCTTTATGTCCTCTACATGTAGTCTAGTTGATAGTCTATGTCCTCTACATGTAGTCTAGTTGATAGTGTCTTTATGTCCTCTACATGTAGTCTAGTTGATAGTGTCTTTGTCCTCTACATGTAGTCTAGTTGATAGTGTCTTTATGTCCTCTACATGTAGTCTAGTTGATAGTGTCTTTATGTCCTCTACATGTAGTCTAGTTGATAGTGTCTTTATGTCCTCTACATGTAGTCTAGTTGGTAGTGTCTTTATGTCCTCTACATGTAGTCTAGTTGGTAGTGTCTTTATGTCCTCTACATGTAGTCTAGTTGGTAGTGTCTTTATGTCCTCTACATGTAGTCTAGTTGATAGTGTCTTTATGTCCTCTACATGTAGTCTAGTTGATAGTGTCTTTATGTCCTCTACATGTAGTCTAGTTGATAGTGTCTTTATGTCCTCTACATGTAGTCTAGTTGGTAGTGTCTTTATGTCCTCTACATGTAGTCTAGTTGATAGTGTCTTTATGTCCTCTACATGTAGTCTAGTTGATAGTGTCTTTATGTCCTCTACATGTAGTCTAGTTGGTAGTGTCTTTATGTCCTCTACATGTAGTCTAGTTGATAGTCTATGTCCTCTACATGTAGTCTAGTTGATAGTCTATGTCCTCTACATGTAGTCTAGTTGGTAGTGTCTTTATGTCCTCTACATGTAGTCTAGTTGATAGTCTTTATGTCCTCTACATGTAGTCTAGTTGATAGTCTTTATGTCCTCTACATGTAGTCTAGTTGATAGTCTATGTCCTCTACATGTAGTCTAGTTGATAGTCTATGTCCTCTACATGTAGTCTAGTTGGTAGTGTCTTTATGTCCTCTACATGTAGTCTAGTTGGTAGTGTCTTTATGTCCTCTACATGTAGTCTAGTTGATAGTCTATGTCCTCTACATGTAGTCTAGTTGGTAGTGTCTTTATGTCCTCTACATGTAGTCTAGTTGATAGTCTATGTCCTCTACATGTAGTCTAGTTGATAGTCTATGTCCTCTACATGTAGTCTAGTTGGTAGTGTCTTTATGTCCTCTACATGTAGTCTAGTTGATAGTCTTTATGTCCTCTACATGTAGTCTAGTTGATAGTCTTTATGTCCTCTACATGTAGTCTAGTTGATAGTCTATGTCCTCTACATGTAGTCTAGTTGATAGTGTCTTTATGTCCTCTACATGTAGTCTAGTTGATAGTGTCTTTGTCCTCTACATGTAGTCTAGTTGATAGTGTCTTTATGTCCTCTACATGTAGTCTAGTTGATAGTGTCTTTATGTCCTCTACATGTAGTCTAGTTGATAGTGTCTTTATGTCCTCTACATGTAGTCTAGTTGGTAGTGTCTTTATGTCCTCTACATGTAGTCTAGTTGGTAGTGTCTTTATGTCCTCTACATGTAGTCTAGTTGGTAGTGTCTTTATGTCCTCTACATGTAGTCTAGTTGATAGTGTCTTTATGTCCTCTACATGTAGTCTAGTTGATAGTGTCTTTATGTCCTCTACATGTAGTCTAGTTGATAGTGTCTTTATGTCCTCTACATGTAGTCTAGTTGGTAGTGTCTTTATGTCCTCTACATGTAGTCTAGTTGATAGTGTCTTTATGTCCTCTACATGTAGTCTAGTTGGTAGTGTCTTTATGTCCTCTACATGTAGTCTAGTTGGTAGTGTCTTTATGTCCTCTACATGTAGTCTAGTTTATAGTGTCTTTATGTCCTCTACATGTAGTCTAGTTGATAGTGTCTTTATGTCCTCTACATGTAGTCTAGTTGATAGTCTTTATGTCCTCTACATGTAGTCTAGTTGATAGTGTCTTTATGTCCTCTACATGTAGTCTAGTTGATAGTGTCTTTATGTCCTCTACATGTAGTCTAGTTGATAGTCTATGTCCTCTACATGTAGTCTAGTTGATAGTCTATGTCCTCTACATGTAGTCTAGTTGATAGTGTCTTTATGTCCTCTACATGTAGTCTAGTTGATAGTGTCTTTATGTCCTCTACATGTAGTCTAGTTGGTAGTGTCTTTATGTCCTCTACATGTAGTCTAGTTGATACTGTCTTTGTCCTCTACATGTAGTCTAGTTGATAGTGTCTTTATGTCCTCTACATGTAGTCTAGTTGATAGTCTATGTCCTCTACATGTAGTCTAGTTGGTAGTGTCTTTATGTCCTCTACATGTAGTCTAGTTGGTAGTGTCTTTATGTCCTCTACATGTAGTCTAGTTGATAGTCTATGTCCTCTACATGTAGTCTAGTTGGTAGTGTCTTTATGTCCTCTACATGTAGTCTAGTTGGTAGTGTCTTTATGTCCTCTACATGTAGTCTAGTTGGTAGTGTCTTTATGTCCTCTACATGTAGTCTAGTTGATAGTCTATGTCCTCTACATGTAGTCTAGTTGATAGTGTCTTTATGTCCTCTACATGTAGTCTAGTTGATAGTGTCTTTATGTCCTCTACATGTAGTCTAGTTGGTAGTGTCTTTATGTCCTCTACATGTAGTCTAGTTGGTAGTGTCTTTATGTCCTCTACATGTAGTCTAGTTGGTAGTGTCTTTATGTCCTCTACATGTAGTCTAGTTGATAGTGTCTTTATGTCCTCTACATGTAGTCTAGTTGATAGTGTCTTTATGTCCTCTACATGTAGTCTAGTTGGTAGTGTCTTTATGTCCTCTACATGTAGTCTAGTTGATAGTGTCTTTATGTCCTCTACATGTAGTCTAGTTGGTAGTGTCTTTATGTCCTCTACATGTAGTCTAGTTGATAGTGTCTTTATGTCCTCTACATGTAGTCTAGTTGATAGTGTCTTTATGTCCTCTACATGTAGTCTAGTTGGTAGTGTCTTTATGTCCTCTACATGTAGTCTAGTTGATAGTGTCTTTATGTCCTCTACATGTAGTCTAGTTGGTAGTGTCTTTATGTCCTCTACATGTAGTGTCTTTATGTCCTCTACATGTAGTCTAGTTGATAGTGTCTTTATGTCCTCTACATGTAGTCTAGTTGATAGTGTCTTTATGTCCTCTACATGTAGTCTAGTTGATAGTGTCTTTATGTCCTCTACATGTAGTCTAGTTGATAGTCTTTATGTCCTCTACATGTAGTCTAGTTGATAGTCTATGTCCTCTACATGTGGTCTAGTTGATAGTCTTTATGTCCTCTACATGTAGTCTAGTTGATAGTGTCTTTATGTCCTCTACATGTAGTCTAGTTGGTAGTGTCTTTATGTCCTCTACATGTAGTCTAGTTGGTAGTGTCTTTATGTCCTCTACATGTAGTCTAGTTGATAGTCTATGTCCTCTACATGTAGTCTAGTTGGTAGTGTCTTTATGTCCTCTACATGTAGTCTAGTTGATAGTCTATGTCCTCTACATGTAGTCTAGTTGGTAGTGTCTTTATGTCCTCTACATGTAGTCTAGTTGGTAGTGTCTTTATGTCCTCTACATGTAGTCTAGTTGATAGTCTTTATGTCCTCTACATGTAGTCTAGTTGATAGTCTTTATGTCCTCTACATGTAGTCTAGTTGATAGTCTATGTCCTCTACATGTAGTCTAGTTGATAGTCTATGTCCTCTACATGTAGTCTAGTTGATAGTGTCTTTATGTCCTCTACATGTAGTCTAGTTGGTAGTGTCTTTATGTCCTCTACATGTAGTCTAGTTGGTAGTGTCTTTATGTCCTCTACATGTAGTCTAGTTGGTAGTGTCTTTATGTCCTCTACATGTAGTCTAGTTGATAGTCTATGTCCTCTACATGTAGTCTAGTTGATAGTCTATGTCCTCTACATGTAGTCTAGTTGGTAGTGTCTTTATGTCCTCTACATGTAGTCTAGTTGGTAGTGTCTTTATGTCCTCTACATGTAGTCTAGTTGATAGTCTATGTCCTCTACATGTAGTCTAGTTGGTAGTGTCTTTATGTCCTCTACATGTAGTCTAGTTGATAGTCTATGTCCTCTACATGTAGTCTAGTTGATAGTCTATGTCCTCTACATGTAGTCTAGTTGGTAGTGTCTTTATGTCCTCTACATGTAGTCTAGTTGATAGTCTTTATGTCCTCTACATGTAGTCTAGTTGGTAGTGTCTTTATGTCCTCTACATGTAGTCTAGTTGGTAGTGTCTTATGTCCTCTACATGTAGTCTAGTTGATAGTCTATGTCCTCTACATGTAGTCTAGTTGGTAGTGTCTTTATGTCCTCTACATGTAGTCTAGTTGATAGTCTATGTCCTCTACATGTAGTCTAGTTGGTAGTGTCTTTATGTCCTCTACATGTAGTCTAGTTGGTAGTGTCTTTATGTCCTCTACATGTAGTCTAGTTGATAGTCTATGTCCTCTACATGTAGTCTAGTTGATAGTCTATGTCCTCTACATGTAGTCTAGTTGGTAGTGTCTTTATGTCCTCTACATGTAGTCTAGTTGGTAGTGTCTTTATGTCCTCTACATGTAGTCTAGTTGATAGTCTATGTCCTCTACATGTAGTCTAGTTGGTAGTGTCTTTATGTCCTCTACATGTAGTCTAGTTGATAGTCTATGTCCTCTACATGTAGTCTAGTTGATAGTCTATGTCCTCTACATGTAGTCTAGTTGGTAGTGTCTTTATGTCCTCTACATGTAGTCTAGTTGATAGTCTTTATGTCCTCTACATGTAGTCTAGTTGATAGTCTTTATGTCCTCTACATGTAGTCTAGTTGATAGTCTATGTCCTCTACATGTAGTCTAGTTGATAGTCTATGTCCTCTACATGTAGTCTAGTTGGTAGTGTCTTTATGTCCTCTACATGTAGTCTAGTTGATAGTCTTTATGTCCTCTACATGTAGTCTAGTTGATAGTGTCTTTATGTCCTCTACATGTAGTCTAGTTGATAGTCTATGTCCTCTACATGTAGTCTAGTTGGTAGTGTCTTTATGTCCTCTACATGTAGTCTAGTTGGTAGTGTCTTTATGTCCTCTACATGTAGTCTAGTTGATAGTCTATGTCCTCTACATGTAGTCTAGTTGATAGTGTCTTTATGTCCTCTACATGTAGTCTAGTTGATAGTGTCTTTATGTCCTCTACATGTAGTCTAGTTGATAGTGTCTTTATGTCCTCTACATGTAGTCTAGTTGGTAGTGTCTTTATGTCCTCTACATGTAGTCTAGTTGGTAGTGTCTTTATGTCCTCTACATGTAGTCTAGTTGGTAGTGTCTTTATGTCCTCTACATGTAGTCTAGTTGATAGTGTCTTTATGTCCTCTACATGTAGTCTAGTTGATAGTGTCTTTATGTCCTCTACATGTAGTCTAGTTGGTATGTCTTTATGTCCTCTACATGTAGTCCTAGTTGATAGTGTCTTTATGTCCTCTACATGTAGTCTAGTTTGGTAGTGGTCTTTATGTCCTCTACATGTAGTCTAGTTGATAGTGTCTTTATGTCCTCTACATGTAGTCTAGTTGATAGTGTCCTTTATGTCCTCTACATGTAGTCCTAGTTGGTAGTGTCTTTATGTCCTCTACATGTAGTCTAGTTGATAGTGTCTTTATGTCCTCTACATGTAGTCTAGTTTGGTAGTGTCTTTATGTCCTCTACATGTATCTAGTTGATAGTGTCTTTATGTCCTCTACATGTAGTCTAGGTTGATAGTGTCTTATGTCCTCTACATGTAGTCTAGTTGGTAGTGTCTTTATGTCCTCTACATGTAGTCTAGTTGGTAGTGTCTTTATGTCCTCTACATGTAGTCTAGTTTATAGTGTCTTTATGTCCTCTACATGTAGTCTAGTTGATAGTGTCTTTATGTCCCTCTACATGTAGTCTAGTTGATAGTCTTTATGTCCTCTACATGATAGTCCTAGTTGATAGTCATAGGATGTCCTCTACATGTAGTCTAGTTGATAGTGTCTTTTGTCCTCTACATGTAGTCTAGTTGATAGTGTCTTTAGGTCCTTACAGTTAGTCATTGTAATCTATGTCCGCTACATGTAGTCTAGTTGAGTAGTGCTTATGTCCTCTACATGTAGTCCTAGTTGATGAGTCTATGTCCTACATGTAGTCTAGTTGATAGTGTCTTTATGTCCTCTACATGTAGTCTATTGATAGTGTCTTTATGTCCTCTACATGTAGTCTAGTTGTAGTGTTTATGTCCTCTACATGTAGTCTAGTTGATACTGTCTTTGTCCTCTATGTAGTCTAGTTGATAGTCTTTATGTCCTCTACATGTAGTCTAGTTGATAGTCTATGTCCTCTACATGTAGTCTAGTTGATAGTCTATGTCCTCTACATGTAGTCTAGTTGGTAGTGTCTTTATGTCCTCTACATGTAGTCTAGTTGGTGTATGTCTTTATGTCCCTCATGTAGTCTAGTGATAGTCTTGTCCTCTACATGTAGTCTAGTTGATAGGTCTTTAGTCCTCTACATTAGTCTAGTTGATAGTGTCTTTATGTCCTCTTAC
This sequence comes from Salmo trutta, assembly GCF_901001165.1. NCBI lineage: Eukaryota > Metazoa > Chordata > Actinopteri > Salmoniformes > Salmonidae > Salmo > Salmo trutta. The sequence goes on from NW_021823214.1 coordinate 47,876, forward strand.
TGTAGTCTAGTTGATAGTGTCTTTATGTCCTCTACATGTAGTCTAGTTGATAGTGTCTTTATGTCCTCTACATGTAGTCTAGGTGGTAGTGTCTTTATGTCCTCTACATGTCTAGTTGGTAGTGTGCTTATGTCCTCTACATGTGTAGTTAGTTGTAGTGTCTTTAGTCCTCTACATGTAGTCTAGTGATAGTGTCTTTAGTGTCCTCACATGTAGTCTAGTTGATAGTGTCTTTATGTCCTCTACATGTAGTCTAGTTGGTAGTGTCTTTATGTCCTCTACATGTAGTCTAGTTGATAGTGTCTTTATGTCTACATGTAGTCTAGTTGGTAGTGTTTTATGTCCTACATGTAGTCTAGTGATAGTGTCTTTATGTCTCTACATGTAGTCTAGTTGATAGTGTCTTTATGTCCTCTACATGTAGTCTAGTTGGTAGTGTCTTTATGTCCTCTACATGTAGTCTAGTGATAGTGTCTTATGTCCTCTACATGTAGTCTAGTTGGTAGGGTCTTTATGTCTCTACATGTAGTCTAGTTGATAGTGTCTTTATGTCCTCTACATAGTCTAGTTGGTAGTGTCTTTATGTCCTCTACATGTAGTCTAGTTGGTAGTGTCTTTATGTCTCTTACATGTAGTCTAGTTGATAGTGTCTTTTGTCCTCTACATGTAGTCTAGTTGATAGTGTCTTTATGTCCTCTACATGTAGTCTAGTGATAGTGTTTAGGTCCTCTACATGTAGTCTAGTTGATAGTCTTATGTCCTCTACATGTAGTCTAGTTGATAGTCTATGTCCTCTACATGTGGTCTAGTTGATAGTCTTTATGTCCTCTACATGTAGTCTAGTTGATAGTGTCTTTATGTCCTCTACATGTAGGTCTAGTTGGTAGTGTCTTTATGTCCTCTACATGTAGTCTAGTTGTAGTGTCTTTATGTTCCTCTACATGTAGTCTAGTTGATAGGCTATGTCCTCTACATGTAGTCTAGTTGATAGTCTATGTCCTCTACATGTAGTCTAGTTGGTAGTGTCTTATGTCCTCTACATGTAGTCCTAGTTGGTAGTGTCTTTATGTCCTCTACATGTAGTCTAGTTTGATAGTCTTATGTCCTCTACATGTAGTCTAGTTGATAGTCTATGTCCTCTACATGTAGTCTAGTTGATAGGTCTATGTCCTCTACATGTAGTCTAGTGATAGTGTCTTTATGTCCCTCTACATGTAGTCTAGTTGGTAGTGTCTTTATGTCCTCTACATGTAGTCTAGTTGGTAGTGTCTTTAGTCCTCTACATGTAGTTCTAGTTGGTAGTGTCTTTATGTCCTCTACATGTAGTCTAGTTGATAGTCTATGTCCTCTACATGTAGTCTAGTTGATAGTGTCTTTATGTCCTCTACATGTAGTCTAGTTGATAGTGTCTTTAGTGTCCTCTACATGTAGTCTAGTTGGTAGTGTCTTTATGTCCTCTACATGTAGTCTAGTTGATAGGGTCTTTATGTCCTCTACATGTAGTCCTAGTGGTAGTGTCTTTATGTCCTCTACATGTAGTCTAGTTGATAGTGTCTTTATGTCCTCTACATGTAGGCTAGTTGATAGTGTCTTTATGTCCTCTACATGTAGTCTAGTTGGTAGTGTCTTTATGTCCTCTACATGTAGTCTAGTTGATAGTGTCTTTATGTCCTCTACATGTAGTCTAGTTAGTAGTGTCTTTATGTCCTCTACATGTAGTCTAGTTGGTAGTGTCTTTATGTCCTCTACATGTAGTCTAGTTGATAGTGTCTTTATGTCCTCTACATGTAGTCTAGTTGATAGTGTCTTTATGTCCGCTACATGTAGTCTAGTTGATAGTGTCTTTATGTCCTCTACATGTAGTCTAGTTGATAGTCTTTATGTCCTCTACATGTAGTCTAGTTGATAGTCTATGTCCTCTACATGTGGTCTAGTTGATAGTCTTTATGTCCTCTACATGTAGTCTAGTTGATAGTGTCTTTATGTCCTCTACATGTAGTCTAGTTGGTAGTGTCTTTATGTCCTCTACATGTAGTCTATGGTAGTGTCTTTATGTCCTCTACATGTAGTCTAGTTGATAGTCATGTCCTCTACATGTAGTCTAGTTGGTAGTGTCTTTATGTCCTCTACATGTAGTCTAGTTGGTAGTGTCTTTATGTCCTCTACATGTAGTCTAGTTGATAGTCTATGTCCTCTACATGTAGTCTAGTTGGTAGTGTCTTTATGTCCTCTACATGTAGTCTAGTTGGTAGTGTCTTTATGTCCTCTACATGTAGTCTAGTTGATAGTCTTTATGTCCTCTACATGTAGTCTAGTTGATAGTCTTTATGTCCTCTACATGTAGTCTAGTTGATAGTCTATGTCCTCTACATGTAGTCTAGTTGATAGTCTATGTCCTCTACATGTAGTCTAGTTGGTAGTGTCTTTATGTCCTCTACATGTAGTCTAGTTGGTAGTGTCTTTATGTCCTCTACATGTAGTCTAGTTGATAGTCTTTATGTCCTCTACATGTAGTCTAGTTGATAGTCTTTATGTCCTCTACATGTAGTCTAGTTGATAGTCTATGTCCTCTACATGTAGTCTAGTTGATAGTCTATGTCCTCTACATGTAGTCTAGTTGTAGTCTTTATGTCCTCTACATGTAGTCTAGTTGGTAGTGTCTTTATGTCCTCTACATGTAGTCTAGTTGATAGTCTATGTCCTCTACATGTAGTCTAGTTGGTAGTGTCTTTATGTCCTCTACATGTAGTCTAGTTGATAGTCTATGTCCTCTACATGTAGTCTAGTTGATAGTCTATGTCCTCTACATGTAGTCTAGTTGGTAGTGTCTTTATGTCCTCTACATGTAGTCTAGTTGATAGTCTTTATGTCCTCTACATGTAGTCTAGTTGATAGTCTTTATGTCCTCTACATGTAGTCTAGTTGATAGTCTATGTCCTCTACATGTAGTCTAGTTGGTAGTGTCTTTATGTCCTCTACATGTAGTCTAGTTTGGTAGTGTCTTTATGTCCTCTACATGTAGTCTAGTTGATAGTCTATGTCCTCTACATGTAGTCTAGTTGGTAGTGTCTTTATGTCCTCTACATGTAGTCTAGTTGATAGTCTTTATGTCCTCTACATGTAGTCTAGTTGATAGTGTCTTTATGTCCTCTACATGTAGTCTAGTTGATAGTGTCTTTATGTCCTCTACATGTAGTCTAGTTGATAGTGTCTTTATGTCCTCTACATGTAGTCTAGTGGATAGTGTCTTTATGTCCTCTACATGTAGTCTAGTTGGTAGTGTCTTTATGTCCTCTACATGTAGTCTAGTTGGTAGTGTCTTTATGTCCTCTACATGTAGTCTAGTTGGTAGTGTCTTTATGTCCTCTACATGTAGTCTAGTTGGTAGTGTCTTATGTCCTCTACATGTAGTCTAGTTGATAGTGTCTTTATGTCCTCTACATGTAGTCTAGTTGATAGTGTCTTTATGTCCTCTACATGTAGTCTAGTTGATAGTGTCTTTATGTCCTCTACATGTAGTCTAGTTGGTAGTGTCTTTATGTCCTCTACATGTAGTCTAGTTGATAGTGTCTTATGTCCTCTACATGTAGTCTAGTTGATAGTGTCTTTATGTCCTCTACATGTAGTCTAGTTGGTAGTGTCTTTATGTCCTCTACATGTAGTCTAGTTGGTAGTGTCTTTATGTCCTCTACATGTAGTCTAGTTTATAGTGTCTTTATGTCCTCTACATGTAGTCTAGTTGATAGTGTCTTTATGTCCTCTACATGTAGTCTAGTTGATAGTCTTTATGTCCTCTACATGTAGTCTAGTTGATAGTGTCTTTATGTCCTCTACATGTAGTCTAGTTGATAGTCTATGTCCTCTACATGTAGTCTAGTTGATAGTCTATGTCCTCTACATGTAGTCTAGTTTATAGTGTCTTTATGTCCTCTACATGTAGTCTAGTTGATAGTGTCTTTATGTCCTCTACATGTAGTCTAGTTGATAGTGTCTTATGTCCTCTACATGTAGTCTAGTTGGTAGTGTCTTTATGTCCTCTACATGTAGTCTAGTTGATAGTCTTATGTCCTCTACATGTAGTCT